>NW_017307061.1:764623-766927 GCF_000935625.1 Nanorana parkeri | reverse complement strand
TGGAAAAACTCAGGATAAAAGGTAAAAAGGCATACAAAAAATGGGGGGGGGGGGTGAAGTTCCACTTTAATAAATATTATTGAATTTGCTTGCGCATATTTCCAAGCCAACCATGCACATGTTCATCATGTTCTATTTTAGTAAATCAGGAGAAGGCAGCTCTGCCGCATCGCCAGAGATCGATGGCCCAGCAAACGAGCTTGCCATCACATTAAATCTGGCCCTCTTAGTGATCTCTGACGTTGCCTGCTATAATCCTGACATTTCCACATTGCATCAGAACATGTGAAAAACAACGACAAAAAAATAAAAAATGACTGCAGCTGCAGCACCAAAGTGTCTATGGACAATGGCCTGCAAAGCACACGTCGCACTTTCTCCAGAAAAATGGTCTCCGGATACACGCATGACAAGGGATCAGGTGCAATTTACAAACAAAAGATGGACGCTGCAACAGATCCTTCCTGAAATATGTCATTGTTTCTTCTACAGATCATTCATGTAAACATCAAGTGAGCCCATCCCACCTTCTATTCTATAACCAGGAAGGCAGCATTGCTGTTGTCATGCAGAGTGGAGGAAAAAAAAAAAGAGATCATCAAAGCCTCAGTGATATCGCTGGAAGGCGAGGGAATAGGTCTGCGAAATGATCATTTGTTCTGTTAGGCTTAAAGTGGCTATAAATAACCTGAGCATCTGAAAGTGGCGATCTCTGCTCCATTTTCATGAAGCTAGAATGAATCAGCTCCATCACATCTTGCTCTATATAAGCCCTCCCCCCTCCCCTTCCCCATTCATGGCCGTGAAAATGTCCCTAGTCATGGAGCCTTATCATGGATGCCTACAAAGAAGATCATTACATAAACGATACTAATCACAGATCGAATGCATCCGTTTTTGTTTTTTTTATCCCAGTGTAGGAAAAACGTAGCAAAATCAAAGAGAAGTCCTACGGGGGAAAAAAATAAGAATAAGGCAGGGCATGACGTTCGTGTGATCAGGCTGCCTCCCCTTGTACATGACAGCTCCATGTAAAAGAAATGCCCACGCGTGTCGTCATTCCTCTGCAGGGGCAGCCTGTGCCAAGGGGACGAGGGTAATAGCAGTACCTGGTCTGTGCTGGCTCCGGTTATGGCTGCTGCTCTTCTTCTTCTTCTCCTCTAGGGATGAGTGTACCAGCTACTACAGCGCACAATGATCGGCCTGTTCTATGGTCAGGAACAGATCGCTGCTTCTCACATCTGATCCTCAGCGCAGCTCTGCTCATAATACTGCCTGCAAATTTATTCCACGAACAGCGCCGCCGTTTATTGGCTCAGAGAAATTTGGTGCCACACGCTGCACACACATCTATTGGCTGCCTGCAATCTGCTGACTGCAAGTCTGCTGCGCTACAAGTGAATGACAGCAGCTACAGCCCAGAGCGGAGAAAGGGAGGGAGGGGGCATTTCCATAGAGGAGAGGAAACCATTCACTCCTCTACAAGTGACTCTTAACCATGACCTATAGTTACCTACATCACCTGATTCCTCATATAGCTGCCGGGTGACGGACATACCTTGGCAATGTTCACGCTGCAGAGCCTGATGTTACATGCACGGTGCTCGGTGTCATGAGGGGAGGGTGTCCGCTCCTCTGGATACTAGAAATGGACGACCTGCAGCTCCGCCCACGTCATAGAGCCTTTCCTCCGTCTATGTAGCCACCGTGTGACTTCCAGCTCGTATCTGTGCTGGGGCTGCGATGTACCTGGAGAGGTTGCCCGTAGCAACAATCAGCTTTAGCTTGTTTAATGAAAGCACATCTCTGGGGTTTTCTAAACGTAACCCTTGCTACCGCCTCACTGAAAGGGTTAACGGCTCGTATCTGTGCTGGGGCTGCGATGTACCTGGAGAGGTTGCCCGTAGCAACAATCAGCTTTAGCTTGTTTAGTGAAAGCACATCTCTGGGGTTTTCGAAACTTAACCCTTGCTACCTCCTCACTGAAAGGGTTAACTGCTCGTTTTGGGCTAGGGCAGTCAGGGTTTCTCACTCTTTTGTCACGGCACCCTTTAAAAGTATGCAAATTCTTCAGGCCCCCCGGCTAACATGTAAACAAAATCACAGGTAGGGACTTGGTATTGTTTTTAAGGGGGGACCTCATACGATAGCACAACAAAATGGGGTTTCCCGTCACCTTAGAATGCCACCTTTTAAATCAGGAGACCCCCTTTACATCAGCGCCCCTCCTTTCACATCAGAATACCCCGCCCTTCACATCAGAGCCCCTCCTCTCACACCAGGAGCCCCCCTTCAGGTCAGAAC
>NW_017307061.1:732396-764578 GCF_000935625.1 Nanorana parkeri | reverse complement strand
AGAGCCCCCCTTTATTTCAGAGTCCCCCCCTTAACAGCACAAGCCCCTCTTTACATTAAAAGCATCACAAGCTTTCACATCAGGAGCCCTCTTTACATCAGAGTTCCCCCATCACATCAGAAGCCAGCCTGCACTATGGTAAGGCATGACACTGTGCAAAGGTTTCGAGGCGCCCCTGAGGAAGGCAGAAGGCACCCTGGTTGGGAAAGGTTGGTCTAGGGAATGGAGTAAAGAAGATACACTTACCCGATCCTCAGTCCTGTGGCAGTGACCTCTCACCTCTCTCCCCCTCCGCTCCAGCAGTGGTATGTCCCTCTGTCCTCATATCTAATGCAAGTGTATGGACCGTGCTTGGATGTGATGACATCAGCAGGGCTGCGACCGCCAAAGCCCAGGGGAGAAGATGCAGGGACCAGTCTAGCAGCCAGGTGGGATTGAAGATCAGGTAAGTACATTTTCTATATTTAATTCCATAGAACAAAATGAGCATTTAACCCTTGCAGTGCAGGGGTAGCCCACTTTTGAAAATCCTGCAGTTCCCCATTAAGCTTTGAAAATGAAAGATAGAAGCTGCTTGTCTTTTCTCTTCAGTTTGTTCAGTTAAGCTTTGAAAATGAAAGAGAGAAGCCGATCGGTTACTATGGGCAACTGCTCCAGATTCTGTCTGCTCCACTTCTGATGAATTCCCCCCTCTATGTCTTTCTACCCCTGTTAAATTAGCTTTTATTTGTTTCAAATACTACATTTAATGATAAACTTGAATCAATTAAAACCAAAAAGACAAAAAAACTACCCTTGAGAGCCCATTCACACCAAAACCACACCAAAAACCGCATATAAAACACAGGTGCGTGCGTGTGTTTGCGTGTATTTGTTTTTGCATTTAAAGGAGTTGCAGGGCATTTACATCCGTTTACATATCTTTATGTGCAGCTTGCCCTACTTGTTACAAACGCAACACACCGGTGTGTGCTACACCAATGAACACCACTATATTTGTGTATATGCGTTTTGAATGCGTTGAAAAGGCATCAAAATGCTTTGGGTTGGAATGGGACCTAACTGCAGTTTTTTTGCCTAGGGGTAGAGGGAGAAGGTGTAGGGCTAGTTCACACCACGAACAGTGCGTTCCGGCCCGATTCGGCGCCGGAATGCACTGGATCGCACCCCGACTAGCTCCCTGCATTCAGGGGAGGGAGGGGGTGTGGCGGTGCATTGAAGTCAATGGCACCACATCCACGCCCCCGACCGCAGTGCGATCGCCCGCACCCGAATGCGTGCCATATCAATGCCTGTGTTCCGGTGTGGTCAGAAAAAATTGTGCATGCAGCATTGATGTGCCACACGTTCGGGTGCGGGCGATCGCACTGCGGTCGGGGCTCATGGCTGTGGTGCCATTGACTTTAATGCACCGACACGCACCCTCCCACCCCTGAATGCAGGGAGCCGGCCGTGATGCAATCCAGTGCGTTCTGGCACCAAATGAGGACGGAAATGCACTGCTTGTGGTGTGAACTAGCCCTAATACTTACCTTATTCTTTGCTCAGGCAGAATCCTCCCAACACTATGCAGCTGAACCCCGAGACCTCTTCTCCAAGGCACTTCCTGCCGGAGGTCGCACATTGGTGTCATCATGTACAATGAAGTGTCTTCCTTTACCTCAGTGTATTAGGCCTCATTCACATGGACGTGTAGAGACGTACAGTGCACAATAGCTGTACACTAGTCACCCCAGTTTATCTGTGCCCTGGGCAGGGCCATCCCTACCTTTCACACCGCCTGAGACCATTGAGCGAGGACGGGGGGCATGGGTGCTGCTGCTGTTTGTCTTGTCCAGAGCGGGGGCCGTTGCTCCTACTGGTTGTCTGCTGGTCGCGGAGGGAGGGTTGTGCTGCTACTGGTCATCTATAGGGCGCCCCACTCAGCTCCCTGGGAACCAATGACGTCAGTAAGCTCTTAGCCGCTCTCTCACTTGCCACCCCCCAAATGAGATGTCGCCTGAGTCTGCCTCATTAAAGCGACAGACCTGGTGCTTGGTAACCAGTTTCCTCAATACCCTTCACTGGCTCTACAGGGCGCACATAAGTTATGTAAGGAGTCCTGCAGAATATATCAGATGAATATCAGTATTTGCATATTGTCTAGTCTTTTATCCAGTCAGAAGGTGCAGTTCTAGGCCCTTATTCAGTTACAGTGCAGTTAATGGTAGTTGTAGTGTTGCCAGGGGGGGATGAATGAGCCCTTCGTGCCCCCCCCTCCCCCCCACATGGAAATGCAGCGACCATTTTGTTCTCCTTTCTCCCCCCTTTCGTCTGCTGCTTTTCCCGCCCTTCCTTGCTCTCTCCCGACAGGATTGGTCATCACAATATCCAGGCAGACTTACCTTATTTTAGGCGGGAAAAGTTTCTTTCCAATTGGAGAAATGTTTGTTTTATTACAACAAAATAAAGTTTTGTTTGGTTTTGAATGTCGCTTGCTTTTCCATGTAAAATACAGGTCATGTACAGAGGTTGGAGCTACATGGAAAACGGATAACTATTGGTGGGCTGTCTCTTTAGCTGACCCATAGTGCTCTCGGAAATGCCTAAATGTAAAAAAAAAGACTATACACAACATATACAGTCAAATCGATATAAAACCTCAGCTTAAAAACGTCAAAACCTAGGAAAAAAAAATGACAATTGTTGTGCTGAAAGTCTTTAAAATGGAAGGAAAGCTTCGACAAACAAATTTCTAATTGGCAGGCTTTATATGGCAGAAAAGACTGTGTAAGTTTTCTGCCGTAAAACCTTCTTTCTAGGTGTCGGCATTTTTTTTTTCTGTACGCTGAGCCACGCATGTTCAGCTCAGCGTACAGACCCGGCATGCCGAGATGAAGTAACTTGCAATGGGAGTTACATCACCGGGGCCCAACCTATCAAGCGGCTAAAGACTCAGAACCCGGAAGAGGACCGAGTCGAAAATGGAATCTCCGGGGAGGAGGAGATGATTGGTTTTGCAGGTAAGTCTGCCATAATGTGCTAATGTGCTATGCATACTAGCACATTACTGCTAAAAGCTCCAGGGGGGCTTTTTTTCATTGGCCTTTACTTCTGCTTTAACCTGCTTTTTGGTCGCAGGTCTTCTTCTGTCCATCCCTGCAACAGTGCATGCAAAAAAAGTGCCTGCAACAGTGCATGCAAAAAAAGTGAAAATCAAATAATGTAATACCATTTATTAAACGTCTTTATGTCATATAAAACTTGCCATTCTCCACATGTTTTGTCCTATGCAGAAGTTATCAGGAGCTAACAAGACATACCCCGACCTATTTTTATATTATGCTTGTTCAGCATGATGTTTCAATAAATGGTTTTACACTATTTGATTTTATTTCATGTGTAAACTGCTTCACATACACCCAGGGCCGGATTTATTCTCCGCTGCCGCAAAGGCCAGGTTCCTCTATGCGCCCCCCCCCCTACCTGCCAATGCCCCCCCACCCCACCCACCATGGAGAATGGCAGACCTGCAGGCTGCAAACAAGTGATCTCGGTGACAACACGGTTTGCCCTGTACATTTAGCTGAGCTTGGCTAAATGTAGAAAACAACTACCCGCCCGGCGCCCAGAACTGCATGTCCGCAGGAGATAGGGATTCCACACCCCTGCTGCCCCGAGGCCGGGCCTTGGTTTGCCTTGTGGGAAATCCGGCCCTGCATACACCTTTGGAGAGGTTAACAGAAAAATAACTCACCTAGTGGCAGGTGAAAGTGAGGCTGATGCTAAACATCTCAGGTAAGCAGCCCAGGATGGCGTGTCCATAGAGAGCAACATTGAGAGCAATATGGCAGTATGCAAAGCCGAGAAGAATTTTAAAGTACTGCTGTACCTTCATGGTATGTCTCTACCCGTCTGAGTGCAGCCGAACCAAGACAACTACTTACCTCTGTGAGGCCCTGCCTGGAGCTGCCCAGCCTTTCTTCTAATAGGTCCTTTTCATTCTCTACATGCTCATTTCAATGGACAGAGTTGTAATCTGCAGGACTGCTGGGGGCTGCCACAAGTATAGCTCACCTGAGACACAGGTAAGTATTGAACCAGGTGGGCTGCACTCAGGAGGGTAGTGGCATGCCTTAAAGCAGTGCTCCCCAACCTTTTTATCGCCGCGGACCGGTCTAATTAAGCATATCATGTAATATATAATATATTTCATTTTATAATTCAATGTAGATAAATGTCTTTATTTTTTGCTAAAAGTGCCCGAGTGCTGGATAGGATAGCACTAGGCTGTCTGAACATACCACAGACACTTCTCCTGTGGACTGACAAGACGCATTTGCAAACAGGCAAATACAGACACAGGCAGATACTGATCACTCAGAACTGAGTGATCTGAATGGCTGGTCGCGTGTTGCCGCTTTGTGATGCCTTCATTGCATCGCGTGCTGTGATTGGCTGGAGATGAACTTTTTCATCTCACGACGTTGCGCTACGCACGCTGTCGCCGGGCAGAGCGGGGTATCGGAACTCACTAGACACACTGCAGGCGAAGGACCGCAAGTCGCCGCTCGCCTGTGGGCCGCGCTGCTTCGCCTGCAGTGTGTCACGGCCTTAAACCTCTCGTCCATGGAAAGTCGCACACGTTTCTTGGGCGGCCCGGTACCATTTAAACCACGGACCGGTACCGGTCCGCGGCCCGGGGGTTGGGGACCACTGCCTTAAAGGACAACTTGTACAAAAGGGACTGTTGAATTTTAAGGAGTCTAACATGCAAGCAACATGCCACCCTGTTTTTGTGTGATCCTAGGGAGTCGGTAAGTAGGCCTCCCTTGTGCTGGGTTGTTAAGTGCGTTCCTGCGCCGGGTCTACAGGTAAAATTCCAGCGATGGCGGTTAGAAATCCAGTTTCCTATCCATTTTGCCTTCAGCTCCTATTGGTAAACCCTCTGTCACACACACATGAGCGTCCACTCAGTTTTCCCTGGTTCCAGGCCTAGTCTGCCAGGTTTCCAGGCCACATGGCTTGTGGTACACATCGGGACCCTACTCACCACCAACAAGCAGGCGGACCCTGCATTCCCCGACCAGAACCGTTCACAAATCTCTGCTCCACAGGTCTATAGGCCTACCCTCCATTCCAAAAGAATAAAGAAGAGACCCAGTCCAATTCAATGTTCATGGTTTAGTATTCACAAGTACATTGTTTCATGTGTTAGTCCACGCTGCCGGGCAGTCTAGATCCATGGCCCAATGCTGTTTGGATTTAACTCTTCTCTATTCTGCCGTTCCCAGCTATCTTCACATGGCCTACAGTTAGCCCCTGCCTAGTGCCTTCCCACGGGGCTCTTCCAGCTCCTTCTTTCTCCTCCACCTCACCCCTTTACTTCCTTACTATCACACCCTCTCTACACCTGACTCTCCCTGTTAAAGGGGACTGAGCCTTCTGAATTGTTAGAAGGCCCTACCCTTCTGCATATGAGTGTTTGGTGTTGCTCACTGAACATCAAGTGAGGATTTGAGGCGGCTGAAAGCTTGTGTTTTTGAGGAAATGCAGAACTGCTATTAGACATGTAGGCTCTTATTCTTTTTCTGATTGTGTTAAGTGACAAGCAAAGTGAGTTGCAATGCTCTGCTCCGCAGTGGAGAGACAGTCAGGGAGTCCTCGGAATGCATGTGACAATCTTAAGACTCCCTGATTGAGGACACGTTACACTCACTTATTAGATTCTCTGCAAGAAAAGAGCATTGAACATTGCCAGTTATCACAAGCAGAAAAGAAATGAGTGCACACAGTGTTATATATGTGTATTAAAATCATGTGTTGTTATGCCCGCCTTAATCTGCCAAGCCCTAGGCATGTGCCAACGTCTGCTCATTGTCCAAACCATTGTTTTTTTCATGGTTGAATTGCAGTTTGGCTGCACATTATTATTAATAATCATTAAATGCACAAATACAATATTATTCACGGTAGTAGTGAAGTTGCACAGCACTGCTTATGTATAAATAGAACCAGTTAGGATTCATTTTGCTGAAGTCAGTTGATTACAAGGTTAATTCTGATTGGTTGCACAGAGTAACTGCAGTTAGGAATGAAAGATTCTTCATTGAATCATGACAAATCTTCTGTTTTGTAACAATACCGCAGATGGGCAGTGCTCCTTGCACCTACAGTCATCTTTCCGCTGAGTTTTACAAATCCTATCACAACTGATGGATTCAAAAAGACATGTCGATTATATTACTTCTGCTCTTGAGAACTTTGATCAGGAAATGTAAATTAAAATTTGGATGCTTGATTCTACCATATGTCAAGATAGATTAAGTTTATGAGCAGGAGCTGTAATGTTTTCAAGCTGCAGATGTTTGGAGACTGATAGAATCTACTTCAGTGGAGTTCTCTGTATATCGTGCCCTTGTTGGTTTAGTGTGCACTGTCCATACAACTACTGCAGGGATCTCAAGTCTCCCTGATGATCAGGGAGTCTCCCTCTATTAGATAGCGGCTCTTCCGCCCCCATTGGAGTCGTGACCCAGTGCGACTTGGGTCACGACTTCGTGACCAAGGACAAATGTGGGTCCTGAGGTTACTCAGCTTGAGAACCACTGAGATAGATAAACAATCTAATAAATACAATCTAACTTGAGATTGGATTTTACCCCAGATTACAGCAGTCCAGTATCCAAATAGGCTCCTATAAATCATGTGCCAGTTGCTACTGAATGACACAGTCCTGTCTAACCGTGCCTATGTCAAATGCTCCTTTTTAATCTTTCTTTTGTTACTTTGTGGAGTTTTGCTGACATTTATGGAAAGGGAGATGAAGTCAAAGTGAACAGGTTGCATGTAATGTGATCTGAGAGTAGGTCATTGTTGCCACCGGTGTGACTCATTGAGGCTGATTTACTAAAGGAGTTGAGAATGTTTACACACAAAAAAAGATTAGCTTTAATTATTCATCAATTCTTATTTATTACGTTGACAGGGAGGGAAAACATTATGACAGAACATACAGAATGTCTTCTGCCATAAAGCACCTATCTGTTCCCTCCGCTTTAAAGTAAGTCTAGGGACGTACTGCACAAAGTTTAGTTTGCCATGTGTTCTCTGTTTCATAAACAAATGCTATGTTTTTTTTTTTTTTCATAACATCCTCTTCTTAACCTTTTTTCATCCTTCACCCACCTCAGTTCTGCTGATCTTCTGCAGCCTCTTTTAGCCACATCCTATGCACATGTCCTTGTTCCAGAATGGGCTGCATATCATGGACCGGCTCTGGAACGGCTTTCTGACAGTGTCAAAGGTGGAGCATGCCTTTTGTAGTCTCCACCAGGGACACATGTGAAAGAGTGGCAATGCAGGAGTTGTCACCTAACAGGAAGTGCCTGAACAAGCACCTTCATGGCGGGATCACTATGCATTCTTTATTAAAAACTGCAGTTTAGAATGAATGAAAACTATTTTTGAAATGACATGAACATGTTAAAGCCTATAGTGATCGGGTTACGTATACTTTATTAAGGTATCATGTAATGTAGTAACACTAGGAAAGTCCCTGAGTGTGTTTTATATTTTGTCTTTACAAACTGGCTTTTTATACAGTTAATAAATGCTGCATGCTTAAAGCTCAACTCCGGGCAAACAAAAGCCTCCTCAGACTAATTGCTGGCAAAAAAGCCTCCCTTTTTATTTACCTAAAGCCATGGTCACGTGACATTGGGGTTCCAAGTAAGGTTGCCACCTGTCCAGGATTCACCTGGACAGTCCGGGTTTTGAATGCTGTGTCAGGGTTTCATGGAAGCAGAAACCCGGACATGATATGTAAGGCAGACTGAGGTAACCAAAATTAAGATCCACGACTAATTCTCCCAAAAAAACATTGCTGGAGTATTCGGGTTTCCCTTGAAGAAAAGGTGGCAACTCTAGTTCCAAGCCTCCTGTCTTCTTCTGTTTACATCTGGCGGGGTCCTTCTTCAGGTTCCCACTTCACTGCCTGCATGACGTGGACACTTCCTATTGGTGGTGGCAACTCTCCCACTGACACTTCAGAGGAAGAAGAACTCCCACGAGATGGTAAGAGGACTGGTCCCGGAATGAGGAAAATTGCTCAGTCCCCAGGACAGGAAATAAGGTTTGCACATAGTGAAAACTGTAACTTTGAGCAATTAAACTGTGGCATATGCTAGAAAGATGTGCATGCAAGCAACACTGAGGAGCAAGGTAAGTCAAACACAATGCACTTTTAAAATTAGGGCTTTAAAAGAGAACTATGGGGTAAGTATTTTTCCCCATAGTTCTCCTAAGGGTCACGGGAGGACATAAGCTAGCCTCCTCCCGTGACCCAAAGCTCAGTATATAGCAAGCTACAGCTTGCGGTATACTGAGACCGCCGCAGCCGGGATGGATCCCGACATTACTGTCGAGATCCACCCAGCTGCCTGATTGACAGCTGGCTCTGCCTATCTAGAGGCAGAGCCAGCTGTACCCACCCCCTCCCCACGTCCGTTCCTCCAGTCAGCGCTGGAGGATCGGAGCGGGGAGGGGTGAGAGTCACGGCTCTCTGCAGGGAGATGATTGAGAAGTGAGCGAGCGACGGTATGTGTTCTCTCACTTCCCGATCTATTGAGCCGACGTGTGACAGTTTCATTGTCACATGTCGGCTCGAACTATGAGGATGAATGATTTTCACTCACCTCATAGTTCTCCTTTAAGTATGCTAGAACCTGATATGTTTTCTTATTGTTTGTTCTTATTTCCCCCCTGCCTCTCTGATATTGGCTTTTGAATTTTATTTTGTGCTTGTATCGTATTTTGATCTAAAACGCCTAGCACTTATGGGCACCTGTGCCCTGTTCAGCTGCCAGTACATGGAGGCCATTCCGAGGTTGCTCCAAGATCCAGTGAAGTGGCTGATAATTGTTTAATTACATTTTCAGAATGAAGTCACAAGAACATGACATTTACAGCATTAGAGAAGGCAAACACTTTTGACCCCACATTCAAATACACTTGAGGTGAAGGTGGCTTCAAATAACTCAAATGCTACACTGATCTCACAGATTTACTGCTCATGCAAATAGAATAGAAATTGCGAGATTCTATTGATAAGAACTTCATTGACTTCCTTCTCCAAACAGTTATGGATGCCAAAAAAATTGGAAATATTCCAGCGCGAGGCTAGAGGGGTTTTTATAGTACAGTCCAAAGCCTTCGAATTAGATAAAACATTTTGTTCTTTATTGCACATCAAAAAACACATTTTAAAAAAAACAGATTAAAAATTGTCTCCTTAGCTGGTATGCACCAATCTGGCAATCTGGTATTCAACAGATAAAGAGACAATTTTTGTTAACTTTAAAAAAAAATTAGTTTTTTGATTTGCAATAAAGAACAAAATGTTTTAACTAATTTGAAGGTCTCGGATTGTACTTTCATACCCCCTCTAGCCTCGCGCTGGAATATTTCCAATTTTTTGGCATTATTGATTATGGGTTGTGGCACCTAGAACTTCCTCTGCTCAACACTTCTTGGTAAGATTCAAACAGTTATGGATGTCAAAACTACAATGGGTGACAAGGTACAAAAGCCAAGCACTTAACCTGCAAAATGCCCAGTCAGCAGCCATGATGTGCTACACCACATTTTACAAACTGCTGACCTCAGGAATATCATCGAGACAGAATGGCTTCTAATGCAGACATCTCAACTCTCCCGGACGTTCCAAGAGTCTCCCACTATAAGATAGCGGCTCCTGGACATCCTCAAGAGAAACATTTTATTCCCGTTTGGGCCCCCCTAGAGCCTGAGGTCCCGGGCGCCCGCACCGCCTGCACCGGCGGTAGTTCCGCCACTGATTCTAACCCTTCCCCAATCTACCAAAAACGTAGAAAAAAGTTTTGGCTGGACATACACGTTAAACTGGCTACAGACAATAGAATGCATATACAATCTGACCATCCTCAGGGCTCTTCATTGGCAGAATGTTGCAGAGTTATGCAGATCAGTCTATTAACTCTTACATTTAACTTGGTCAAGCGTAATATTAAATCTCTATAGATGAGGGGGTTGGATCAGCAGGGTAACAACAGCGTTTAAACCATGTTCTCTAACTGAAAACATCTAGGTTGGAAGACTATCATCTCATGGTATGTATGGGTATCCTTACATTGACTTCACTGTATCCATAGGGCAGTGATTGTCACCTTACAAGACATTGGGGGGTGTACAAACGGCTCCTGATGTCTCCAAAGGGCCACATATAATTATTATATGTAATGATACAGAAGATTGTCATAGACTGGAGCCTCTCTAAAACATATTGCCAGAGACTGTCCTACAGAAGTGGTTGGAGACTCATGTTGAAGTAGACAAGCAGAGATTAGGGATATGTTATATGGAATTTAAAGAGAATATTGTTATTAATAGCCCCCTTACAAATACATGCTCCCACTACTGACTGCTAGGAGTTAAGGGCTGTACTTCAAACACCAAAAGGATGCCGCCCTAAGGAATTTGGGGCATAGGGTGCAGACATCTTATCTAGCAAGTCTGGTGTCAGACCAACTTGGAAAGCTGTATATGCCAAGATATTTCAAACAAACAGTGAATATTACATTAAAATACATGTTGTCAAGTTGGAAATCTTAGTACAGGCACAATGTTCTCATAGGTTAGACTCCCACTTGAGAAGAATTGCACACTGTAATGTAATGTGATAGTCTTTAAAGGCAGATTGTGAGATACAGTTAGATAGAGTACTCTATTTTGTATTAGATTATCATAGTATGTACCAAATATTTGCTGAAAATGATATAGTAAAGGGTAAAGAAAGTCTGGTCTTCTTACCAGGAGCTTGGAAGTCCTGTAGAACAGCAGTGAGATCAGGACCACAGGATATTTCAGTTGTAGATCAAGAGAAACAGTTATCCAATCTCCACCTTTATACCCACAACTGCCTGTGTCTTATCTGGAAGTCCATCCTCCTGGCACAGACTAAACATCTGACAGTGACCTTGCCATTGACTTGATAACAAATGTGTCAGAAAATTCCACCGTTTTATTAGTTTAACAGAAACAACATTGTGAAATGTGATCATTGAACACAATTGTATGATATTTCTATTGCTATGTTTTGCTAATGTCATTATTTAATCAAACACCATAAAGCAATATATGTGTGTAGAGCAGGGGGTCTCCAAACTTTTAAAATAAAGGTCCAGGTTCTTATCCATTACACCGGCAGCCAGATTGTGATCAGTAGGAGTAAAAACACTACCCCAGTTAGTGGAAGTAAAAAATGCCCCTGCTTCAGTGGTAAGTGGGAGTCAACATTGCCCCTGTGTCGCTGGTCATTGAGATAAAAAAATGCCTCTATATAAGTGGTCAGTGAGTTTAAAAAATGCCCCTATGTCAGTGGTCAGTTCAAGTATACAATGCCCTGCGTTGGTGGTCTGTGGAAGTCAAAATTGCCCCTGCATCAGTGGTCACTAGGAGTAGTTTTGCCCCTGTGTTAGTGGTAGGTGGAGCACAAAATGCCCCTGCATCATTGGTCAGAGTGAGTAAAACATACACCTGCATCAGTGGTCCATGCGATAACAACAATAATCGATGTCCTTGTGGTTTTTTGTTTGTTTGTTTTTTTTGTGATTTAAATTTTGTTTTCTTTACTTTTATGTTTTTATGTATTTTTTTATTTTACACATAAGCAGCGTATCATAATTAAACCTTTAAGGCTAGAATTCTAATACACTTTCATGGATAGCAGTACCTAACTTGAAATACTGCAACCTACACATGTTCTGGTTAGAATATTACTTTGCTATTATGTCTATTAGGTAAAAAAAAAAGACTAGGCTAGGCTGCAAATGTGGTGCTTTGTAAGATACCATGATTGACAAATGTTTTGGTGCTTGTTGTGGTTTCCATTGTAAATTTCAAATGCCTGTGGACTTTCCAAATACTGTTAATTTAGAGCAGGTGTTTTTGGATTCCTGTATGAATAGGGTGACTAGCTGCTGCTGGGCATCTGGCCTGGGAGTACAAGTTAGAAAGGGTAACAGAAAAGGGAGGATTGTATAGATGCGATAACAGTGCTGGAGAGCATCTGTGGTGTATAGGCATAAACGGTTCTGGGGTGTATAGGGGTTACATTGCTGGGGGTACCTTGGTTGTAGAGGGGTCACAGTGCTAGGTGTATCTGGGGTGCTACAGTTATTTGGGATATAGCGAGGTCGCAGTGCTCGGAGTATCTGGGGTATAGAGGAGTCACAGTGCTGGAGGTATCTGGGATGCAGAGGGTATAACTGTGCTGGGGGTTGTATAGGCTTTAGAGGAGGTAGCAGTGCAGGGGTGTTATCCGGGGGGGGGGGGGGGGGAGAGGTGGTAACAGGCTGCAGAGGAAATCTGGGGTGCAGAGGGGGGGTAACAGTGCTGAGGGCAGATGCAGAGGGGTCCCAATGCTGGGATATCTGGGGTGCAGAAATGTATCATTGCTGGGGGTATCTAGAATGTAGAGAGGTTAACAATACTGTGGGTACCTGAAGTGTATAGGGTAACAGTGCTGGGGGTTTGGTATGTAGAGGCACGTCTGGCAATAGGGGGTTACCAGGCCCCATAAGAACAGCAGGGGGCTTGGGCTTGGCAGGCGCTGCCTGTTGGTGAGGGGGACAATAAAAGTATGGCATTAGGTTAACAATGTGTCCCTTGTAGAACCACACACATTTTAAATGATTGACCCACCACAATGGCTTGCTCCACGCACAACAAAAAAAAACTGTCCCTGGAAACATTTTCTTTTAGATGTTACTATGCTACTTGGTCACAGTTTCTCAGCATCCCAAACCAACATACCCTATAAAAATACATTATTTCCCCGCTGGCCTCCCTATCACTGAGCATCCAGTCAAAGTGTTTGAGAAGTCAAAGGAACTGGAAATGTAAATGCATGAACTATCGTTACAACACACTAGTTCATAGAGTCTATGTTCTATTAATTTACTTACACTTGCCGAAAGTATTATGACACCCCTCCAAATCATTGGATTCAGGTGTTCCAATCACCTCCGTGGCCACAGGTGTATAGAATCAAGCACCCAGGCATGCAGACTGCTTCTACAAACATTTGTGAAAGAATTAGTCGCTCTCAGGAGCTCAGTGAATTCAAGCATGGTACCGTGATAGGTTGCCACCTGTGCAATAAGTCCATCCGTGAAATTTCCTTGCTACTAAATATTCCCCCGGTCAACAGTTAGTGGCATTATAACAAAGTTGTAGAAACTGGGAACAACAGCAACTCAGCCACGAAGTGGTAGGCCACGTAAAATGACAGAGCGAGGTCAGCACATGCTGAAGCGCACAGTGCGTAGAAGTCGCCAACTGTCTGCAAAGTCAATAGCTACAGACCTCCAAACTTCATGTGGCCTTCTGACTGGCACAACAACAGTGCGCAGAGAGCTTCATGGAATGGGTTTCCAGGGCGAGCAGCTGCATCCAAGCCTTATATCACCAAGTGCAATGCAAAGCGTCAGATGCCGTGGTGTAAAGCACGCCGCCACTGGACTCTAGGGAAGTGGAAATGAGTTCTCTGGAGTGACGAATCACGCTTCTCTGTCTGGCAATCCTATGGACTTGTCTGGGTTTGGCGGTGGCCAGGAGAACGGTACTTGCCTGACTGCATTGTGCCAAGTGTAAAGTTTGGTGGAGGGGGGATTATGGTGTGGGGTTGTTTTTCAGGGGTTGGGCTTGGCCCCTTAGTTCCAGTGAAGGGAACTCTTAAGGCATCAGCATACCAAGACATTTTGGACAATTTCATGCTCCCAACTTTGTGGGAATAGTTTGGGGACGGCCCCTTCCTGTTCCAATATGACTGCGCACCAGTGCACAAAGCAAGGTCCATAAAGACATGGATGAGCGAGTGTGGGGTGGAGGAACTTGACTGGCCTGCACAGAGTCCTGACATGAACCCGATAGAACACCTTTGGGATGAATTAGAGCGGAGACTGCGAGCCAGGCCTTGTCGTACCTGACCTCACAAATGCGCTTCTGGAAGAATGGTCAAACATTCCCATAGACACACTCCTAAACTTTTTGGACGCCTTCCCAGAAGAGTTGAAGCTGTTATAGTGGCAAAGGGTGGGCCAACTCAATATTGAACCCTACGGACTAAGACTGGGATGCCATTAAAGTTCATGTGCGTTCAATACTTTTGGCAATATAGTGTAAGTAATAGCCAAGATTGTTTTTGCAAGATATGTAATCTTTTTTATTTGGCCATTTATGGCTGTATGACACAATATGTTGTCACATTACATTTCAAAGTTCAGAGCTAAAGGGTGAAGTTCATCTGGAAACATTCGACTGTCTACTGAGAAGGCTAAAGGTTGAATGTAGGACTAATCCACAATCCCACTTGTTTAGCATATGATGAGAGGAGGTCACAAGATACACATGACAGTATGTGGCAAGTAACTATAAACCTGGAGATATCACCAAGTCGTGCCAATCTTTAGTTAATTATATTAAATCATGTGGCACAGAAATACTTTGTTTCTGTTATTCTATTTCATATAGTAAAATAATAATTAGTGGTGCAGCACTACAGTAAAGGATAGGATGCAGAATACCACTCAGAGGTGCAGCTACTATCACCTGGTCATTAACTTCAATGGGTACAGCAGCTGCATCTGAATAGGGACACCTAGGATTCCTGCCACAGTAATCCATAGGTTCTTGCCACAAGTTTTTGCCAAAACGCAAATTTGAATGGGGCCTGATAGTACTTTAGCATGCTTGCTGAGGCTTTCCAATAATGATAATATCATACCCTACAAAATTCCCAAGAGACAAATAGGTACACCTTACCCAATGGTCAACATTTAAAAAATTAGCTGAGGTTAGAAGGGGAGGAAGACGTTAATCGGAACTAATTAGGGTTTACTATTGGCGTTAAAGAGGAGCTTATTTTAAAAGTACAATTGCAGGCTTCATTCACAGATGAGCCATTGTCAGCACTCCTGATACAAAGTGCAGGGCCCAACTTGCAGAGCTGAGATGCTCGTTTGTCAGCAGGGTCCTGACCTGTGTATCAAGAAACCTGCAGGGTAAATCCTGGTAAACAGGACATGACAAATCTATCAAACAGCCAAGCTAGCTCCTAGAGTATCAATAACATAATACCTACCCAGCACATGCCCCAAAGACAGATGTGATTATTTAAAAACTTGCACTGTACTGGTTGAAATAGTAAATTGAAGTGTATATAGATAATCAACATTTGAAATTGGCTCGACCATGGCTCCCTAATTGCACCTCTCCCACTCTAAGTATACATGTGAAAAAAACAAAGAGAATGAGGGGTTTGAGAGAGGTACGCGACCAATAGATATGTAAAATAACTGAATTTATTGTACAAGTAATAAATAGAACAAAAAGATACAATTCATAAGAATAAAAAACCCCAATGAGTTATACGCACACAAAGTGCCCAGGATACGCCCAACTTCAACCAAATATATCTTAATTTAACATCCATAATTACAAACATAATTGTCATCAACCGTTCATTTTCAGGAAGGCTGGCGCATCCAGGTCCCGACGTGTTTTGCATGGAGCTTCCTCAGGGGACCAAAGGAGGCTATTCAAACAGCAGGTGTTTGGAGGGGGAAAGATAATGCCGGATCAGGAGAGAGAGATGGAGGCTTGTAACGAGCCAACCCACTCCACTCCGTCTAATTCCATGCCAGGGACATCGGGGCCACACAAGGAGAGGGCGGCAGAGACGATCAAGCCCCTAGGCATGCAGACTGCTTCTACAAACATTTGTGAAAGAATGGGTCACTCTCAGGAGCTCAGTGAATTCAAGCGTGGTAACGTGATAGGTTGCCATATGTGCAATAAGTCCATCTGTGAAATTTCCTTGCTACTAAATATTCCACGGTCACCTGTTACTGGTATTATAACAAAGTGGTAGCAACTGGGAACAACAGCAACTCAGGCACGAAGTGGTAGGGCACGTAAAATGACAGAGCGGGGTCTGTATCGTCTCTGCTGCCCTCTCCTTGTGTAACTGTTTAAAATTAACTCCGTTACAAAAACTAGAGGCCATCACCTAAAATTGATGGAAAAAAAATTCCAGCACAAGGGGCGAAGGGGGTTCTTCACAGTAAGATCAGTTAGGGTCTGGAACTCACTGCCACAGGCGGTGATTTCAGCAAATAATGTGGAATTGTTCAAGAAACTTTTGGACGATTTCTTAAGGGACCGTAATATACAGGGGTACGGGTACTCCTAGAATGAGATCCTAATAGGTTGGACTTGATGGACTAATGTCTTTATTCAACCTCAAATACTATGTAACTATGTAACTATGTAACACCTGCTGTTTGAATAGCCTCCTACGGTTCCCTGAGGAAGCTCCATGCTAAAAGTGTCGGGACCTGGATGCGCCAGCCTTCCAGAAAATGAACAGTTGATGACAATTATGTTTGTAATTATGGATGTTAAATTAAGATATATTTGGTTGAAGTTGGGCGTATCCTGGGCACTTTGTGTGCGTATAGCTCATTGGGGTTTTTTATTCTTATGAATTGTATCTTTTTATTCTATTTATTACTTGTACAAAAAATTCTGTTATTTTACATATCTATTGGTCACGTACCTCTCTCAAACCCCTCATTCTCTTCGTTTTTTTCACAGTTGAAGTGTATGCAATATTAAAAAAATGTAACTGTATTATTACTGGGCACTGCCGTATTTCCTGAACATGACCATCTTAATGGCTCACTTTAACAGCTTCATTAAATGCACTCTTTCTACTTTTAACAGCTAGCGGTGTAAAATGCAGAAGTATAAAGGATTGCAAAGTTCAATTTTATTTGTTTTTTGCTATGAGCAGTTGAAACATTGACATCTGACATGGATCACGCTGCAGTCATACGATCATTATTGTATAACATGCAGTGCCAGTGAACTGATCTAGCAATGAGCTTATCATATGCATAGCGAATAACAAATGTTGAACTGATGTGGATGACTTCCAATAACCTTTTTATAATGATGCTTTCTGTTTGAACTGAAAAAACAGTGCTTGGCAGTAACCTTTGTACCTTTTTTAAAGCCTTATGTTAGCAAACATTCTGTTTCATCACCTTGAGCAGAATTTCTGAAATGTGTCGTCAAGTACAATTAACAGTACTTGTTTTCCAGATATGCAGGTGGTTGCAGGGATTTATTTAGTACTCATCGGTCACACTGATAAATGACACTCTCAAATAGCCCCCGCCCCCCTTTTACCAATATTACATCATTATTATTGTTAAAGATAGACCAAATAGACCAGGGGCTCTCTGGGCACAAATATTAAAATGTTGAAGGGTTTGTAGGATACCATGATGACCAGTTTGGATAAAATCTAAATCTAAGACTAGTATGGTCCTTTTAACTGAACAAAAATTAATTGGTCTAAAACTGTAATGTCACATTATGATGCTACATAGTTACATAGTATTTGGGGTTGAATAAAGACATACGTCCATCAAGTCCAACCCATATAGGCCCACGCATTATCTCATTCTTAGTGATACTGGTATCCCTGGATATTACGGTCCCTCAAGAAATTGTCCAAACGTTTTTTGAACAAATCTACACTCTTGGCTGAAATCACTGCCGATGGCAGTGAGTTCCAGACCTTAACCGCTCTTACTGTAAAGAACCCTCTTCGCCCATTGTGCTGGAATTTTTTCTCCACCAACTTTAGGTGGTGGCCTCTAGTCTTTGTAAAGTCTTCAAAGTTGAAACTCTCAGAAACTTGTCTTCTGTTGTGAATTCTGTGATTCTGTTGTGGCTTTGGGTCTGCCAGGCAGAGTTTCCAAGTGCCTTTCGATGGTGTAGGAAACTGTACTCACTGACACCTTGTCTCACCTTGTCTTTTCTTGAAAATTCTCTAAAAGAAAGACTTACACTTTTCAGGGTTATAATGGTCTGTCTGCCTTCCTTTGTTAGTTGCCTTTTTCTCACCATTTTGAGAAAATTTTTAGGGATGCACCGATACCGATACTAGTATCGGTACCAATGCTGAGTATTTGGGGCGAGTACTCATACTCTCCCAAATGCTCTGATGCCTAGCCCGATACTTGAGCTTCCAGTATCAGGAAGCCGGGCAGCGAGTCATTACACGCTGCCCGGCTTCCTGGTTGGCCAGGAAGCCGGCTCCGTGCTCCCTCGTTACAAGTGACAAGGGAGCATGGAGTCGGCCTCCCGGCCAATCAGGAACCCGGGCAGCGTGTCATTACACTCCACCCGAATTTCTGATTGACCAGAAAGCCGGCTTCATGTTCCCTCGTCACCTGATGATGAGGGAGCATGGAGCCGGCTTCCCGGCCAATTAGGAAGCCGGGCGCCGTGTAATGATGCGTTGTCCGGCTTCCTGATTACCCAGCTTCTCGAGCAATCAGGCAGCCGGACAACACGTCATTACACGACATACAGGCCAATTCCACACAACATGGTATGGAATTGGCCAGAAAGCCACCTCCATGCTTTCTCGTAACCTCATTTATTGAAGATGCTTATAGGATGTACTTCATCAAAGCAGTGACGCAATTTCACTCAGCCCTGCAATAGGATGGATGAGTTGTGTCACAACTCATCCTGCCATCCAAACTGCAACTCTGCATCTGAACAATGTAACACTATCATTGCTTGCTGGAAGCATTGCATGATGGGATATGTAGTCTTAAAAAATCTATATTGCATCACCTCAAGCAGCAGGGAAAGAGACACTAGGTATCCAGTAAGTTGATGAAAGTGATGGACAGACAGAAGGCAGCACTCACTACAGCAAAGGGATTTTTTTCAAGTAAGCTCTGATTGCATTATCAAAAACAACTCTAGTATGTATTCCTATTACAATGCTGATGTGACTTTAGAACTCTTTAATGCTGTCAATATCATGGTGGATATTTACTGTATGAACGTGATGGTGAGACAAACCCAGTGAGTCATTGGATCCAATGGCTTTTAGTTTGCTCATGTCTATTTACAGGATAGACAAAACACCATGGAAACTGGCAACTGTACATGCCTGAAATTGTATTCCAGAGATTCAGCTGATAGACACAGTCTTTTTTATTTACTTATGTAATGCGCTAATGTTCATCCAAGATTTGTGTTGCAAGATATGAAAGCCCTTTCATAACACCATTTGATGATGTGCCAAACTATGGCTGGATGACACACACGTGTCATCCTATATTTCAAAGTTCAGAACTCCCTGGTGAATTTCATCAGGAAGGAAAGTAAAGGTTGTGTTTCCTTCCCCTCTATAGACATCAAGATATAGATTACCATCTGTTATAATAGTACTACTTGTCCATTGACTGTACATATGGAGTGATGAGGGTGAAGTCTAAGCTTACTTTTGACCAAACAATGAAATAAGGCATACGTTTGCTTTTACTTATAAAGCCCATATGATATATGTATGGCAGAGATAGATTATGAGATCAATTCCAATTCACAAAACTTTAGCACAGGAGTACGGATCTTCATTTTAGCCATGTGACTGTAATTTTTTAATCTCATTGGACTCTTACTCTTGGTGTGTTAGTTTTGTGAATTGAGCCTTATGTATGTGTCAAGGTATTGTGGAACTGCAGATGCTATAAAGCTGTGCCAGTCATCAAATCAATCTCCTCGCTTCGCATATGCGACCAGGCCCTGGTGTTCCGCCACTTTGGGGGGTCCCGTAAAGGCAGAAGAGGGCCCAGTGCCGACATTACAGAAAAAAAACGGGTGTGACCTGCTGATGGGGAAACAGGTCCGCTTGAGTGACAGCTGAGCAGCCAGCGACATTTCATTGTTACACATGGCTCAGATTGCTCAGAATGAGGCGGGAGAATGGTTTGGGCGTGGCTTGCCCGTGTTGTGGTAGTGGTGTGGAAGCAAGCTGTGTGATGTACTGGGCAGGGTTTTCTGAGGTTGTGGGCGTGCCCTAGGCTGCAATGTCGGTAAATTGAAATGGTGAGAGCAGCCGCGTCGGGAAAATGACTGCCACAGAGCGGAGGAGGATTCTTTTACGGTCCTCTCATAGTGGTTACGTCCTTCTGTGGACATCAGACATCCTCAGCTCGGTGGCTGCACTGCTGGAGGGCTGTTATCTGTCATCTTCATCTTACAGTGAGTGCATACAGAATGATACTGTGGGGGGGGAGTTCATTAAAAATAGAACAGACAGAATCTGGAGCAGTTGCCAATGGCAACCAATCAGCTTCTATCTTCAGTTTGTTCAGTTAAGCTTTAAAAATGAAAGAGAGAAGCTGACTGGTTACTATGGACAACTGCTTCAGATTCTGTCTGCTCCAGTTTTGATAAATTCCCTGTGTAATTTTTTTCCTGGAGACAACTGGGTCACCTTATTGTATTCCATACATATTCTACATGTTCTTCATACTCATCACTGCCAGAACTACCGGGGTTGCAGAGGTCACATGTTTGACTGGGCCCTGGCGTTCTGCCACTTGTGGGGGGGGGGGGGGGTGGGCAGCATTGCCTCTCCTTGGGGGCCCTTCATGGTTCCTTGCACCAGGGGCCCTAAGGTTTCTAGTTACAACTCTGACTTCTACCATATTTTTATTGTTCAATTGGGAAACACTGTGACACCACAATGAGATCTATGTGTTTGGGGTGCTTGCTGTACTGTCTGGCAGGGTTGTCTAGATCACAAGACTGTCTAAAGATAAAGAGGGGAATTTATCAAAACTGGAGCAGAAAAAAAATCTGGAGCAGCTGTGCATGGCAACCAATCAGCTTCTCTCTTTCATTTTCAAATCTTACATGAACAAACTGAAGAGAGAAGCTGATTGGTTACCATGGGCAGCAGCTCAAGATTTGTCTGCTCCAGTCTTGATAAATTCCCCTCAATGTCTTTTGACAGGTGAAACGGTATACACATAGGATAATAAACTGTGCATTTAGCCCTTTACATGCAGTTGAAAAATGTAAATGATTAGAGCTCTGGGGCCCAAGGGGCCCAGTGGTATGAAAGGTTGCAATTTAGACATGTGCATTCGGATTTGGGCGAACTTGCTGAATCACAATGTTTCATTGATTCGGCAGTTTGTCCAAATCCGAAATAACAAATTATTATATGGCCAAATACACGGAAAATATATTTGGGCATTTATTAATTAATTTTGTATGGGCAGCTCCATCTTGCTGTATCTATGATGTCGGTGCCCATACATGCATATACGCCAGTGTCGAGAAACATCAGGCACCCCACCTCCAAGATGGCGTGCTTGTAAGATCCCTTTAACACTATTGAGTTGCGACAACACACATTGCACGCATTGGTGCAAATTCAACTTGTTGGACCTGTGTTACAGTGCAGCACAAAGCGACACAAAACTGTGTGTTGTGGTGCGCCATTAAAAATGTTCCCCATGCATGATTTTTGGTTCATTGTGGTACATTGGGCAGCTCATTCAAATGAATTGGCTGCCAAATGCAATGCAGGCCAACACGCAACACAAGCATTAAGGGAAAGCTGATGAGTATGCTGATTAGAACAGTTTTTTAGTGTAGGGCCACCATTTAGAGCAGTGATGGTCAATTTAGTTATTATAAGAGGGCCCCAAAAGTGACCCTCAACGTGTCCAGAAGAGAGCACAATAGCTTTGTTTCCATAAATTTGCTATTGGTATATTGCAGCATGATGCAACCTCGAAAAATCTGTTTGTGTGAAACATAAATGTAGTGTTAGGATTAGATCAAGTGGGGTGTGCGCAGACAGAAATGAGCACAACAGCGGCTTTTTTATAAGTTTGCAGTCGTTACAATTGTCAATGACTATGTGTCTGTCTACACAAGTGTTTGATGTTTATGTGGTAAATGCAAATATAATTCAGTAAATCCGATTTATTTGTTTTATTTATTTGAGTGATGAATCGTGAGATGGTTTTTTTAATCTAATCAATTTAACAACAATTAAAGCATCCCCTCCATCAGTCACAGAACCCCCAGCTATTAGTCACAGCATTTTCACTTATCAGGCACAAAACATGTACCATCAGTCAGTGACAGTGCCCCGCTATCTGTTTTAGCACCCCAACACAGTCATCAGTCACCTCGTTTTAACTCCGCTCCCACCCATCTACTTTAACATTGATCTGTCCACCTGGGCATTTTGCAAGGCTCTGCCCACCTTTCTGTGTTCCGGATCCTTCTGTTCTATTCTACATAGATATGCTGGCAGGTTTATTGGCTTCTGTCTAAATTGGTCCCTAGTATGTATATAAGATGAGATAGATTGTAATATCGTTGAGGGCAGGGATTAATGTTAATGTGCAGTATGTAAAGCACTGGGTAAAAATTGTTGGTGCTATGTAAATACCTGTATTAATAATAATTATTCATATTGTAAAATACAGGAAGAGTAGGAAGCCATTATAATGGCCACAGTAAGTGTGCAGACTTAGGAACTCAAGTCTCTATAGGTTGAACTCGATGGACATGTGCTTTTTTTCAATCTGACTAACTATGCAACTATGTACCTATGTCAATATTCCACAAGAAATATAAGAAATGCCAGGTAATTTTACCTCTAAAGCATTTAGCAAAAACCAGTAATGCCTGTTTTGGGTGCATTGACCCTTTTGTACCTTATAAAGATAACTTATTTCCTGCTCTTTCAAGACAAAATACTTCCTGAATGGAGGAATGTCCCTATAATGACTTACAATTCATTTTTATCAATGGTCACACTTTCCTAGACATTTTTTTATTTCATATGGCCGCAGTAATCATACAGGTAGTTACTCATCCATTGTGTAAATGTGACAAAAGACAAGAGCCAATAGCCCTACAGACAGGGTGTGCCTCTAACCGTCTAACCGTTTTATGCAGCTTTGTATTATAGCCCACTTTATTTGACTCTTTCATTTTCAGATGTTTCCCATGAAAGCTTAGTTGACACTCCCTGACAATATAATTGTATGTGATTTGGAAATTTCATAATGTTAAGCCATGTCAGAAAATGTTCTGCAAAATCACACAAGCGGGCTCTAAGCAGTTGGTATAGAGAGCACAGCGGTATTGATTTTATGTTACAGTGTACAATATGGAGCACCATTGTTACTTAAAAGAATAGACGTTTCAGCATGTCGCTGAGTTTCATCAGAAACACAAAGTAGACAAAAGGGACTGTATCTAAATGTAAACTAAAACTGAAAAAGAAAGCAAAAATGCACCTCAACTGCTGCTGGGCCCCCAAACACTAAACATAGGGAAATTACCACCAAAGGCTCCTCCGTAACCGATACTTCCACTAGTTACAGATTACTGGTCCTTTGCTGTGCTATGTGCTTCCTGCTTACAAAACAGTACAAAATCATGAGCTTGCTCTACCTCCTAATTTCCAATATACGCCTTATGGACCTCAGTGCTTTGTGGAGGCACCTGTCCACCCCTATTGTCCATTGATTTGTAATTCACCGGCACAAAAACCAGAGATCCTTCTAAAAGTTTATTCTTTATTGAATCTTTGTGTAAAAACAGCAAACAATACGCTGATGTGTTTCAGTATGAACACTGGCCCTTAGTAATAGCTTATTTTGCCAAATCCTGACACCAAATGAGCTATTTAGGCTTTGACGATCATTAGCTAACCTGTATTCCTGAGATTGTGCGTTCTGGTTCTGCTCATCCTGTTATCAACCCGGCCTGTCTTGACCTTCCACTGCTATTCTGTGCTCCTGAGACCCCAGCCTGTCCCTTGACCTTTGCTTCTGGTTGTCACCCTTGTACTGCACAATCCACAAGTTACTGACCCTGGCTTGTTCCTGACTTTGTCTCTGTCTGACGCCTGGTACTGCTCTAATTGACTTGGCTTGTACTGACCATTGGCCCTTCTGGAACTCTGTTCCCTGGTGTTCCTCTTCGGTGCCTGCCTACTGCCGAGAGACCTGCCAGTGCAACTGAACCATCCAACTACAATAGACTGTGTGTCCTTGCGCACATGTGCTGCCATCCAGGAGCTCTGGAATGGAGGCCACCCTCTTCAACTCAGACTCCACCAAGGTACATGACAACATCCTTTCTGTGGAGCAAGGTTACACCCAGCAGCAGGCAGATGCAAATGATAACAGAAACCAAATAAGCACAGATTATTAAAGATCAGTCTGACTATAGTCTAACAGCAGCTAAATTTAAATAGTCACTCCTGTTATTGGCAGGGTGGCTACTCTAGTATAATCATTCAGAGGACTTTGTTGCTTCGGGTCACTTTCTGTTTGTAAGGGCATGCCCATAATGGCATTATACAGTAAACTCCCATTTATCTGGCACCCAAGGGGATCAGTAGGTGTCAGATAACTATAGTTTCTGGTTGCTGGAGAGTTAATAGTGACTCTCAAGCAACAACACTCCCCCACAGCAAACCTGCCCAATGAGCAGGGAGTGGACCTAAGAGAGAAAGTTCTCTCTTGAGAGTGCTTGAGAGTGCTAGCTGCTAATAAAAACCCCAGTGGTGAATAAATACCACCAAAAGAAAGCTCTATCTGTCCCCAAAAAAGGGTATAAAATTCATTTCAGTACAGCGCTGCATGACGGAATAAATGTCAGTCAAAGTACCGCAGCGCTGAATACTGAAAAATGGCCTGGATGGGAAGGGGGTTTAACACCGCGGATGTCAACTGGTTAAGACACTAACAGACTGAGCTCTGTCAAAACGCTGACAAAATAAACGCTGATACTTTGACTTATCTCTGCTGCAAGACCTGTGAGTGATTCTATACTTACTTTGGATTCATTTGACCTACTTTTAATTTGTATAGATATTTGTGCTGATGAACACCAAGGCATTTACCTTACGAATAGAGTGGGGTGGCTACCCCCAGGACTATATATATTTAGATGTAGAACTACACTATATAAAATTGTAACCAGTGCCCTCTTTCTTTTCATACCTGTATAGAAAATCTTTAATTCTTATAGTGATCTTTCAAACTTTTTTTTAAACTCTGCTACTGTTATCTCACAGTCACGGACATTTAAATATTACAGTGTTTAAACTACAAAAGCAGACAGTTTAGTTTGGGTAAGAATCAATAAACATGTGGTAATAGCATGACCCAGACAGTTCACAGACTTGCATGAGTATGTAGAACATTTTGTAATCGGCCTGTATTGCTACAGTAAAGTAGAAATTTAACTGTAATTTAGCAAACAATGACATGCAAGAATATTCATATTCCCAGACCACTGAGAATATCCATAGAATGAATTAGAAAATACCAGTGCATACTATGTAAAGGGTCCTGGCAGATGCAGAATGATCAGAACCGAGAGATGGGCAGCACAAAGGCTGATTAATGCAGTTTATTATTGATGCATTACAGGTATTTCTATAGTGCCGACAATTTATGCATAATCACCTTCAACACAAAAATTTGCACAATAACCTTAACAAAGAATACAACTAAGTGTGCTATTTAATTTCCAAAAACTCAACACCTTACACTTTGCAGCAAGAACTGCCCAATATTTCTTGCATAGGACATCGACATCAGGGACTGGACAACCTATTCAGCAGTCCTTTGACATGTTGATGAATCATGGCAGGGTTCAGGGAATAAAGGCATAGAAATAATATAAATGTGGATGAGTTTTTTATTATATCTTTACCACCCTAATATTGCTCTTTTTGACTTTCTTTCACTGTGCCATGTCTGGATTTGAGTAAAGGCTATACAAATTTGAGGTTGATGCTAATGTGGATTCAGAGTTTGCAGGGAGGGTTTACTGGGGCTGCTCAACTTCAGCCTCTGGATTGGTCAGTCTATTAATCCATGGTGGTGATTGGTGACAAACATTGTGAATTAAATATCTCAAATGTTTGGTTATGAAGGCATTATGATTTTATTGGTAAAAATGTGTGCTAATATCTTGCTACCATTCAATGTCCTCCACCTTCTTTAGAACGTTGGTTGTTTTTTCAGATATATGATTATAGTGTCTGTTGGATGCTGTGAGAGGTCTAAACTGAAACCAGTAGCAGCCTTATTTTACCCCCTTCCCGACTGTTGATGGGATTATTCCGTCACAGTCTTTCAGTTCAATAAGGACCGGTGACGGAACAATCCTATCGTGGGGTAAAATGAGCGCTGGTCTGTAAAGGGACCAGCGCTCATTAAGTTAATGTCGTTGGAGGGTCCCTCAGTGTCTGACGCAGACCCTTAACAGACATTTATGGGGTCCCAGCATGGTGATCACTGCGATAGCTGATCACAGTCAGCACCGTGCTGTGGCAGCCACTGAGCCGACTTGCAGCTCACTGTGTTGTGGAGCTGCAAGCCGATTTAGTGTATTACAAAAGTGATTAAAAGTATCTCTGAGGAGAATACAGTATCTCCTCAGAATACTTAGTATCCAAAGCCCCTGTAAATTAAAAAAATTAACCCTTTAGTTCACCCTAATATAAAAATAAATCTAATCAGCGTTTTAAAGTTTTTAACATTTTTTTTTTAAAAAAGGAAAAAGGTTAAAAGAAAGTTACAAAAAATTTAAAATAAATGTGTTTAACAAAAGAATTATAAGAAAATATAGTGGCAAGGAGGCTATTAAAGTTAGGAGACACACATACCACAACATCTAAAATTGTTCCACACTAAAATTTATGGATGTCCCGATACCACTTTTTCAGGACCAAGTACAAGTACTTCCCCTAATGTACTTGCCGATACCAATTACCGATACTTTTCCTTAAAGGGACAGGTGACATTTTAAAAAAAACAATACAGACTAAAGATTTTAGGCTAATTTCTTTATGATTAGAACTTTAATTTAAGACTGTTTTAGAACAATAAACCATTTGCATTTGCTTTTACACAGCTACAGTGAAACTACAAATCCGATCATGCATCTGCCTCTGGGATCATTTAACCTATTCATGTTAGCAGGGGAGAATTGTAACTCTATTACTGCAGTGTACTGGAAGTGTGTACTATGGATCATTTAACCTAGTATACACTTCCAGTACACTGCAGTAATAGAGTTACAATTCTCCCCTGCTAACATGAAGTGTTTGTGTTAGAAGTCAGAATGATGAATTCATTTTGCAGAATTGCAGGGCAGGCAGCTGCACTACAATTACCTATCTGTCCTTCAAGCAAGGACATTTTCTCTTGTGCCAGGAAATGTACTATAGAACCATCTACAGGAATCAGGGCAGGACCAACAATTCACTTCTCATAACTTGAGGAAATGTGCAAACTGTTGTTTCAAGGAAAATATTTGGATCAAGATAGTAGAAACATTTAGCTGTCTGCAGTGTTTTTCAGTTTGGTGGACCACACCAATACAAGTAGTAATGCGGAGAAGTGAGGGTGTAGAGAGTAGAGTTGAGTTGAGTGAAAGTTTTTTTTGCTAGCTGAGAAACGAAGCACTGCCTAGGAGACCTGGGGAATGCATTCCAGGTGCCCGGGGCTAGTGGTGTCACTGCCTGCACCTTTTGCATGTTAAAATCCTGATATGATTATTCACAGATGAAAGTCTTTCAGTTAAATGTTTCACCCATATCAGCAACTGATGCCAACAAGCATCTTATCCTTTTGTTAATAGCATGATCTTAGTTCCTAGCAGAGTCAAGAAAAGTAAAATCTTCACATAAACAGAATAGAAGTTGGAAACTCCACTATCATTCAAAGTACTTGTTTCTGTGTCCACTATTAGAAGTTTACAATAAAACTTGTTCAGACAGAAACCCAGGTAACCCAGAAGTAGGAGCATTTAACTGCAACAAATACTTTCACATTTCTTCTAAAAAAAACAATAAGTGAAAAAAGAAATAAAAAAGACCTTAAATATTAGCTTGATTGACGAAAAGAAATCAATCAACTTGCATAGTTCCAGCTTTGTTATTTCATACACAGAATCAGGCCCTCACTAACTGGTGCCTGTTCAATGGAGATAAAAAGAAAAGGCTAGTTGCACTCCTTAGTAGCTCCGCCCACAGCAGTGACGCAGCGCTCCTCCGCTCAGCCTGCCCAGAGGACCCCAATACGGAAGGTAAAGTAAGAAAGAAAAAAAACAGCGCAAGCTTCGGCGCTATGCATCGGGGCATTTTGGCAAGTACATGTACATGTCAAAATGCCCTGTATCGGTCCTGATTCCGATGCTAGCATTGGTATCGGGACATCCCTACTAAAATTGTATTTTCACTCCTTGTATTTTGTGACCTGTAACTCCCGAAATATACTGAAATCCCATATTATATACCCTATAAATCAGGACAAATACAATAATTTATTATGAATTACTTTCTATTAGCTACACTAATTATGTACACATTAATATTGCCAAAACTGTGAAAAATTAGGGTTTGTTTTCCATTTATTTTGCATTTTTTATAAAAACAAAAGAATTTATATATGCATAGGTCACATGAAGTTAAAGCCCATTTTGTCCTTTAAAAACTGCATTTTAATATGTGTAGGTGCAATGAATGTGGAAAATTGAAATTATGGTTAAACAAAAACAGCAAAAATTGCAAAATTGCTCCGGTCCCCAGGAACGAAAAAGATTTCTGAAGCTGTGCCACTAAGGGGTTAATCTGTCTTTTTTTTACATTTTCATTTTTATGTTTGTTTTAATTCTTACCTTCCCTCTACAGTATCTATGGCTGCAAGGAGTACCCAAAGGCCAATTCATCCATATGAGGAGGAGTTGCTCTAAACAAAACGATTATAGGGTTAAGTCTGCAATATTAAAGGATAGATTTCTTCAAAAGGCATATGGAGAGAAATACATAGAAAAAGTAATAGAGAACATTGGATGGAAGGATAGAGGGAAGATGATTGCGAATAAAAACAAAAATAGAAATGTAAACAGAGGAGAGAAAAGGTGGATTCAAGAAGTCAGCAACATAACTGGAATACGGGATTCTAGCTTACAGTATAAAAAAGTGGAGCATATTTTTAAGAAACATTGGGATAGTCTCAAAAAAGATCCCCAATTAGGTTCCATTCTGACTGAGAAAGCTCCCAGTTTGAGGGATAAATTAGTAAAAATGTGTAATCGATCCCTCAAATAATAAGAATGGGGTGACCTTTTTTGAGTGGAAAGGTTTTTTCAGATGCGGGAGATGTTTACCATGTAAGGAGATAAGAAATAAAAGAGATTACACGGTAACAAAAACTGGAAAGGATTATATAATTAAACACTTCCAGTGGGTGGCCGTTTTTAACTGTCTGCCCCTTGAAGAGGTTATACCAAGAACACGGCTGTGGCTGAAGGCATGTTCTTGGTACCATTGTAAACAGCCAGTGATGGCTGTTCAGGTACAAGCTGTTCAATGACTGTATAGCCGCTGGATCGTTTGTACTGAGCGGTGGAGTGTGCCTTCCCCCCCTCCACTGCCGACACCAGCTACCCCGGGGCTCCGCTGTCCCCTGTGCAGGCCTGGGACCAGCACAGCAGGACTCCCTGCATCGATCCCTGGTCGATCCATATTGGTTGCACTGCATAGTGGCTGCTGTCACCATGATGCTGCTTCTAGAGCTGGAGGAGGAGGAGGGAAAGTGGAGACGTAGGTTCTGGGTCCACCCAGTGATTGATACCCGAGAAGAACAAGGCCAGTTCTGGGCCATGTCTAATCAACTGCGTGGCATGATAAGTTTTTTGACTACATATATTATCCAATAAATATTTATAAAACGTGAGTTCATATGCTTGACTATTTTATAGGATTTGTGACCTTGCTCTGGTGTGGGGGCACATTCAAGGTGACAATCATTATAATTTGCCCCAAATGGAGCAGAAAAAATCTGGAGAAGTTGCCCATAGCAAGCAATCAGCTGATTGTTGGACACGGCAACTGATCCAGGTTTTGTCTGTTCCAGTTTGCAGAAATTCCCCCCTATTGTCTTTGCTTCTATGCATTCACTAAAGTTCAATTTATGTTTCTACAGTTTTGATGAGCTTTTTGGGTTCCTGTCCATGCATTTGGAGTGTTAGGACACCTTTTTCTAGAAGAGTATTCCAGTGGTGGAGAAACTCGTCATCACTTTGCAGTAAGTGCATTCTATTACCATGAGGGCAATTTATCCAAATTGCAAGTAGCTGAATCAATACCATTTGCATCATGACAACCTAGCAATTTATGTGTTTTTTGTTTTTTTAAATGAAACGAACAATTTGATTGGTAACCTTCTGCCCAAGATTCTGTCCACTTACATTTTGAATAAATTGTCTTATGTGCTTGTATTTACTACTAAATAGTTCACACACAAGCAGGAACATTTGCCCAGAGTAACCAGTCTGCTTTATCTTCAATATACAGTAGCCTTTAAAAAAAAAATTTAGCAGCCAATTGATTGACCTGTACAACAGCTCCAGATTCATTTTGAGGCAGGCTTGGGAAATACATCTCTAGGTGTTTCCTTTCTGAGCAATTTTTAAACACTAAAAATAACCTCCTCCCACCATAAAAAAAGAAAAACACAGAAAAATATGTAGAAAATTCAACATATAACTAAGATTTAATAGTTTTAGAATGTAGTTTTCAGAATATAAATATTTATTTGTAAATAAATAATCAGAAACTTTAACGTAAACAAGCAAAAAATCTACTTTGTACTTTGTACAGGCATAGGTGCCCCTAGAATCTGGTGGCCTGCCATACTCATGGAAAAGGTGGCAGACATTACCAGGAAAAATGCACATTATCATTATAAATTGTAATAATGTGGGGTTGAATGCCCAGGAACGTTGGGTGGTCTCTCCTCGCTTATACCTGTTCCGGACGATCCCATAGAGAAGGAGCTAGGGGAAGGGTAGGGAGTAGTATGCTGACTGCTGGAGGAGTGTTAAGGAAATGAAGATCTTGGTGAGGGGGTCCATTGGGGGGCATTGTATGGTGATTGGATAGTTAGTGTTGGTGGGTGTCTTATGGATATGCAGACTGTGTTGATTGTGAGTGTGGTAGTGGTGGTTGGGCTGTTTGCATAGGTTGAGCTTGAGCATAGGGTCCAAGAGAGGGGATGGAGGGTGTGATATGTGCAGCACTGGAAAAAGTCTGGGGTATAAACGAGATGTAGTTTGTCACCCCCTGCCTCATTTCCACCTGGTACTCCTCTGGCACCTTTACAAGGGTGCAGAGGAAAAACGTTTGTGCTGGGGAAAGACTTGAGGAGAACATTTGCCTCATGACATCGACCATTCGATGGAGTTGCTCCTTGTGGGCCCTGACTCTCTGCCCCCATGTTATGCAACACCTTAGTATTGGTCTGGAACCAGATCTTCAGGGAGACTTCTATGCCTGAGCTGGTGGAATACTTGGGATGCGGCTTGCCTTATTTGTGGCGTGGGCAATGTGGGTGGAGGCATTTTTATCAGTCACTTCCTCCTCCTCCTCCTCCTCCTCCTCCTGCTCTTCTGGCTGCAATGTGGCTGGAGATGTGTTTGTTTCCCAGCTATTCTTTATGCTGCCAAAAAACCCAAACATTTCCAACATTCTATCTTGTCACAGGTAATTAAAGATCAGCCCCATTGGCAACAGGTCATGAGCCAAAGTTACTTTGAAAATAACATTGTAACTAGCATGCTGACTTACCTATGCATTTCGATGACTGGTAATAGAAACTCCAGCTCCCTTGCATGTACATTTTCGGCTGGGCCTGGGATGCCACTCCACTCTGGTGCTCTCTTGTCTCCTGTAGCGGGTGAAGGTGTCCTTGAGTATCTTCCATTTTAGTTTTACAGCCCGTACTGCAAAATAAAAAACATAGTTTTCCATTTATTTTTTGTTCTTTCTTTCCCTAGGTACCAAGCCACTGGACAATCACTGGCTAGTCTACACTATTCTTTCTTAATTGGAAAATCCATAACCAGCTACATTGTGATTGATGGGAAACACATCTGTATAAAAAAGCTCATTGCCAGTGGAAGTAAATTTTATAATTGTAAAATATATTTTTCTTCAACATGGGGACAAGGTGCTTTGCCACGGGGTCCCCCTGGTGAAGCACTGTCCACATGTTGAGGGCATGTGACCTGGTATGATGCAAGGGGGGCGCTGCATGATCGTCCTCCCCAATCCTGCTCTGCCAGGCTGCTGCTCAGATCAAGGGTCTGGTAAGGGATTTTCAGGGGGACCCCCACACATTTTTTTGGCATGTGATCCCCCCTAAAATACCTACCAGACTTAAAG
>NW_017307061.1:724311-732288 GCF_000935625.1 Nanorana parkeri | reverse complement strand
GGGGGGGGGGAATCCGGCATTGTTTTTATTTTTGAACTATGGCATTGGGGTCCCCCGTGAAATTCCTAAAGTGGTCTGGTAAGGGATTTTCGGGAGGACCCAATGCTTTCTGTCCTCTCATGTCTGCAACAAAATGCTATATGACGCAGACAACTTAGAGCAGATAGATGACACAAATGCAACACATTCACATGCTCACCTTTGGAGTCTTTTGTGGAGCTGCTGAGAGTCTCCCAAGCAGGCAACAGCTTCTGGCAAATGTGGTGCAAAGCTCTGTTCTCCTTCGCAGAGTGCTGTCCTCCATTTTGATGGCCACACTGCATGTGAAAGGGGGACAGCTCACAGAAAAGGTATAGGCTTGTCTTGGTTTGGTCACAGGAAAAGTTTTTTGGCACTTAGAAATGTGACACTTGTGAAGTGCTTAAAACACGTGACAAAATGTGCAAACATGCAGCCATGGCACCCTTTAAAAGTATGCAAAATCCGTAGGCACCCCTGTCTGAAATGTAAAAACTATAAATGTAAAAATGACATGTGGTCCCTCCAAAATCCATACCAGAGCCTTATTTGAGATAGGATTTCCCTTGCAAAAAAACACACAAAAATGTGGGTTTCCCCTTAACGTCAGAGCCCCTCCCTTCACTTTAAGAGCCCCCTTTTACAGGATACCCTGGTTGAAAAAGGCTGGTCTAGAATTAAAGTGCCACACAGTAATATTCAAGTCCAGATATATGTTTATTCCAAAGGTAAATATTTAACAGAAACCAATGTATCTTAAGGGCTCCGCTTCACCCCCTTCTTCAGAGCTGGAATATAACATAACAGACAAAACAATAGTAATGGTAAATATTATCAATTATCAAAAACCAGTGATGGCATTTTAAAATGGGTGAGAGTATGGATTTACGGTTGTAAAAATGATGAAAATGCACTCTTAATATCATTGAGAAATTATAATATTGTCAATATCAGTTGTAACAATGAAATATAAGTTACAATAATACTAGCAATTTCGGCTGTAAAAATTAAATATTATGATGTTATCATTCAAGATGTAGATAATATAAAATGTATGAAATATAATAAAAGTAAACATATACAACCCCAATTCCAAAAAAAGTTGGGACGCTGTGTAAAATCTACATAAAAGAATGCAATGATTTGCAAATCTCTTAAACCCATATTTTATTCACAATAGAAAACAAAAAACATCCAATGTTTAAGCTGAGAAAATGTACCATTTTAAGAAAAAAATAAGGTTATTTTGAAATTGATGGCAGCAACACGTCTCCAAAAAGATGGGACAAGCAACAAAAAGGTGGCAAAGTTAGCGGTACTAACAAGGAAGAGCTGGAAGAACATTTTTTAACTAATTAGGTTAATTGGCACTATGTCATTAACATGATTGGCTATAAAAAGAGTATCTTAGAGAGTCAGAGTGTCTTAGAAGTAAAGATGGGCAGATGCAGAGGTTCAGCAGTCTGTGAAAAGCTACTTCTAAAAATTGTCAAACAATTTCAGAATAATGTCCTTCAACGTAAAATTGCAAAGACTTTATCATGACCTACAGCACATAATATCATTAAAAGATTGAATCTGGGGAAATCAGTGCGCAAGGGACAAGGCCGAAAAAAAATATTGGATGCTCGTGATCTTTTGGCCCTCAGACAGCACTGCATTAAAAACAGGCACAATTCTGTGATGGACATCATTGCATGGGCTCAGGAATACTTCCAAGAATCACTGTCTGTGAACACAGTTCCCTGTGCCATCCAAAAATGCAAGTTGAAGCTCTATCATGCGAAGAAGAAGCCATATCTGAACATAATCCTAAAACACCGCCATCTTCTCTGTGCCAAAGCTCATTTAAAATGATCTCTAACAAAGTGGAAAACTGTTCTGTGATCAGATGAATCGAAATTTGACATTCTTTTAGGCAACCATGGGCTACGTCCTCCTGACTAAAGATGAGAGAAACCTTCTGGCTTGTTATCAGCAATCAGTTCAAAAACCTGCATCTCTGATGGTATGGGGGTGCATTAGTGCTTATGTAATGGGCAGCTTGCACATCTGGAAAGGCACCATCAATGCTGAAAGATAAATCCAGGTTTTAGCATATGCTTCTATCCAGACAAGGTCTTTTTCAGGGAAGGCTTTGCTTATTTCAGCAGGTCTAGCTCAGCGCTGGAGGATTGGAGAAGGGAGGGAGACTGACAGTCACTGCTCTCTGCAGGAATATGATCAGTAAGTGAGCAGATTGGTGCATGCTTCTCCTCACTTCCCGATCAATAGAGCTGACCTGTGATAGCTTCTTTGTCACAGGTCGGCTCTAACTATGAGGATGAGTGGAAATCACTCCCCTCATAGTTCTCCTTTAAAGAAGAGAGTTAAAGAAGGTGGTTCCGAATATATCTGTTGATGCAGGATCATTTTCTTCCCCACCAAAGATATAATAGACATTGGACAATAGCTTTCTACATTCAGGAGTGATTCTTACTCCATGCAGATCTAGGATTCCAAAGATCGGGGCAGATAGGGGTAAATAATTGACCAGATTTTGCTGAGTATATTGGGCAATGTCATTCCAAAAGGACTTTATCTTAGGGCAGCTCCAGAAAGCATGATATAAATCTGCTGATTCCTGCTCAAACTTCAAACATCTAGAGGAACAGTTAACTCCTATCAGATAAGACCTATCTGGAGAGATATAGGCTCCATGATAGTCTCTTAATATAATTTCTCTATAAGTGGGCGCTGTAATTTTATTAGATGCTCTGCTAAAAGCTTGCAAAATCTCAATAGTATATACACTATATTGCCAAAAGTATTGGGACGCCTGCCTTTACACGCACATGAACTTTAATGGCAACCCAGTCTTACGGTCCGTAGGGTTCAATTTTGAGTTGGCCTACCCTTTACAGCTATAACAGCTTCAACTCTTCTGGAAGGCGTCCACAAGGTTTAGGTGTGTGTTGTGCCAATCTGAAGGCCACACGAAGTTTAGAGGTCTGTAGCTATTGACTCTGCAGACAGTTGGCGACTTCTGCGCACTTTAGCATGCGCTGACCCCGCTCTGTCATTTTACGTGGCCTACCACACGTGGCTGAGTTGCTGTTGTTCCCAGTTGCTTCCACTTTGTTATAATACCACTAACAGTTGACCGCGGAATATTTAGTAGCAAGGAAGGATGGACTTATTGCACAGGTAGCAACCTATCAAAGGTTTATAATCCGAAGGTGTGAGGTTTAAAGGTGTTGCATAGCAGCGCATCTGCATATAGGTAAATAATTCACATTTCATGAATGGGAAACACTCTGAAACAGCTGAAAAAATCAACAACTTATGATCAGTAGTTGACGAAAGGGACAAAAGGCCCCCCCTGGAAAAGCACCCTCTCTATGCATAGGGCATGTGGCCTGGTATGGTGGAGGGGGCGCTCGTTCATCCCCCTCTTCCTGCCCTGCCAGGCTAGTGCTCGGATTGAGGGTCTGGTTTGGAATTTTAGGGGGACCCCACTAAAGGGGTCTAGCATTACTTTTGGGAGGAACCCCGCACAATTTTTTTAAGGGGGTACAGCGTCGGGTCCTCCCTAAAATCCCTACAAGACCTAAAGGTTTTGTTATGATTTAGGAGGGGGACTCCGCACCATTTTTTTGTTGTTTACATGTCAGTTTTAATTCTGTTCGCTACCTCAGAGGTAGCAAACAGAATGACTGAGCCGAAGGCTTTTGATGATCCTTATATGAATAGGGGTAAACAGTAGGTAATGAACTGCCGAACATTTGCCTTAGCCGATCCAGATGTTGCAATCAGTTGAGGCAAACGGATTCTTCCCTTCGGTTCAGCCGGACGTGCTGAGGCTGTTAGGCCAAGCAGAAGGGAGGTGAAGTGAGCTGAATGCAGCTGATGTACGGCCAAAAATAGCTATACAGTGCTGCTGTGAATAGCCAAATAGGCTTCGCCTGCCTTCACTTCGGCTCGGTTATTCGTTTAGCTGCCTTCAAATCAGAATAGCTACTCGTACCATGGAGCCAATCTCTCAAATATCTAGTGGCTGCTGCTAATGTATATAGCTCCAAATCTGGGAAATTATGGCCTCCATCTTTCATAGATTGTTGTAATATATGGAGGCCAGTTTTAGAATGTCTTTTTCCCCAGATATGCCTCCAAAAGGCCTGGAGCAGCTTTTGATGATCTTCTCTTTTCAGGATAATAGGAAGCAATTGTACACAACAATTTTGAGAAAAAAATAATTTTAATAAAACTAATCTTCCCCATACATGCTAACATAAGATGGGACCATTTATCTAACAATTCCAAGAGAACTCTCACCACTGGGGGGACATTAGCTTTATAGAGTTTATGCAGATTTGTAGTAATATAAACCCCCAGATAAGGTATCTTCTCTTTACGCCATATAAAAGGATATAGCGAACTCCATCTGGGCCTAATGCTACTTGCTAAATATAAAGCTTTTGACTTTTCCAGATTTATGGAATATCCTGAGACATTCCGATAAACAGCCATCAGGGAAAGTATGTTAGGCAATGCCATCTTTAAGTTAGAAATGTATAAAATAAATAATTTTCACCTCCCTCTTTCCGACTTTAATATCCTTAAAGTCTGGCAAGGACTCTAATAATCTCAATATAGGGTCCAAAGCCAAATTAAACAAAATTGGTGAGGGAGGGCATTCTTGTCAGGTGTCCCTCAGCATATTTAGTGGAATAGAGAGATGGCCATTTATCAAAAGCCTTGTGACAGGGTTGGAGGAGCTGTATTGAATATACATGGCAAACATCAGCCAAATGCCCTATTGACCAGTAAAATAATTGCCTTTGAATTGTGGCTCTGTGACGACATCACAGTTGCCGCAATTACTGTACGTATTCCTACCGTCGAATGTCTATTTTGCACAAAGCCCAATTGGTGGATAGTCACTAATATAGGCAAACATTTATGAATCCTACTCGACATTATTTTAGCCAACAGTTTATAAGCTCCATTAAAAAGAGATATTGGCCTATAGGAAGAGGCTATTGTGGGGGTCTCTACCTTCTTTCAAAATTAAAATAGTACATGTTTCTTTAAAATCTGGAAAGGGAGTACTATAACTCAAGATCTTATTATACACTTCTGTAAGCAAAGGAGTAATGTCTGATAACAATATTGTATAAAATTATGCAGGAAATCCATCTGGTCAAGCAGTTCTATTACTAGCCAGTAATTAATTGCTGCCCGAATTTTATTGTTCAATATTGGAGCATTTAAGTTCTCCCTTTGCTCAGTTGTCAGTTTTGATAGAACCACTTTGGCAAACAGCGTATCTATCTCAATTAAAGATGGGGATTGTTTAGTACAAAGCTGATTATAATAATGTTCAAATTGGGCTACAATGGAAGCAGGTTTGGTGATTATATCTGCCAATTGGGGATCTCTCAGCTTCAGAATATGATGTGGTACTAGACATTCTTGCCAACAATTATTCCCCAATCTATAAAATGTATTTTGTGCGTAATAATGACTAGTCTGTACTCTTGCGGATACATGGGCATTAAGAAGCATTGCGGCCTCTTGACAGGCCATTTTAGATTGAAAAGTGTTATATTCAAGATGGTTCTACGTTATTCAATGTATCCTGTTTCTGTAGCTCCAAATACTTCTTATTTGCCTCTTTTCTCCTCCGAGACATATATCCAATTGTTTTTTTATGTAGATTTTACACAGCGTAAACGTGGGGGTGGGGGACTTAAAAATGTTTGGGTTTTTTAAAACTTTTTTTTAGTTTCAAAAAGTTTTTTATTTTTCCAATAAAGTAGTGGTTGAACAATGCACTAGCACGAACATCGTGGGCGTGCATAAACAGTAATGTAGACAATGGTATTGCTATACAACAGTTGTATGGAACATTATATATGGTATGTGATATAAATGTCTAGCAATCACCCTTCAACTTTTTTTATATGTGACTTTTATTTTTTTAAACTTTTTTAATTTGTTTTTACACTTATTGTTTTTGCTATCACATAGGGCAGCGGTCCTCAAACTTTTTAAACATGGGGCCAGTTCACTGTCCCTCAGACATTGCTGGGGGCCGGAGGGGGGCGTGGCTGTGGTGCTGCACCGCCACGCCCCCTCCCGTCCCAGAACAAAGGTGGGACGTTAGTGAGCAATTGCTGTGCGTTCCAGCAGCTGCTGCTCTGGTGTGAATAAGCCCTTACTTAGAGGGTATATATAAATATTTTTAACAACTTCTTTAATAAACAAAACATTTTTTTAATAATAATTGGGCATGTAGACTGCCCTGTCTTACCTCTCTACAGCGGCGTGCAGCTTTGGGAGAAGCAGGGAGATGACATCACTTTATATCCCAGTTCTCCTCTTATTGGCCTACAAGAGCCTGTGCTGGCGTGCACCCAAAGTTGGAGGGGCGCAGCCGCACTGGCGTTACGCTGCTAAAGGAAGCCTGGCAATTGGTTTGCCTCGGCATGCCCTGAGATGAAAGGGCGCAGCCGCGCAGGCCGAACACAGAAGCTGCCAAGCTTCCGGAACAGCCTGTGTGTCTTCCCTGACACCCAGACGGGGCCGGCGGAATGACGATCTCTCCCTGGACCCCACTGGTGGCTGGCCAGCAGGCCGATAGATTACTATATGTTGTTTAGGGCGGCTGGGCCTATTTTAACTGCTTGAAGACCAAGTGTTTAGACCCCCTTCCCATCCAGGCCATTTTTCAGTATTCAGCGCTGCGGTACTTTGATTGAAACTCATTCCGTTATGCAACGCTGTACTGAAATGAATTTTATACCATTTTTTGGGGACAGATAGAGCTTTCTTTTGGTGGTGTTTAATCACCACTGGGGTTTTTATTTTTTTACTATATTTCGGGAAAATTACAGAAAATTTTGAAAAAAAAAAAGTATTTTTTTACATTGTGTTAGGAAACATTTATTATAATCCCAATTTTTTGGTAAAATATAAAAGTCGGGGTCACGTCGGGTAAATAGACACCAAACATGTCAAGCTTAAAAATTGCGCGCGAGTGTGGAGCCACTAATTCCGCAAATACGCTCGCACCCTACTATCGGACCCACACTAAAATTGGCAAGTATGGTCTTTGCCAAGGGATTCCTCTCCTTAAAAAAAAATGTAATCTTTAATTTTGTTTCCTATTTTTTTTTCTACTTAACTTTATTGCTATTACATAGGGGGCTAAGAAACCCACCTATGTGATAGCAAAAGATGTGACAGGTCCTCTTTATGGAGACATCAGGGGTCTCCAAGACTCCTAATGTCACCTAGGACCCCTGAAGAAGCTGATGAAGCAGAGATCTGCTTCAATAGCTTCTCTCCAGCGTCTGAAGCTGGAGAGTGACACAAGAATGCGGAAGTAATGTAAAATACATCACTTCCGCATTCTTACAGCGGAGAGGGGACTGGAGGGAGGTCTTGTACCGACCTACCTCTGATCCCCTGTCCCCTCTGATCCCCTCAGCGGAGCACGGGATCAGCGTGACAACGGGAGGGGGGGAGTCACGGGCCGACCGCCCATACAAGCGATCCGCCTGCTTCATCAGCTTCTTCTCTCTGGCTATAGCAGCCAGATGACTGCAGGTGAATGCGGAAGTGATGTAATACACTGGTGTAATCTGCCACCCTCCCGAGCCGGTCCAGAGCCGCAGATGGGCTAGCAGATCCCGGGATTGAAGGTGAGGGGTCCAGGGGGGGCGGCACTCCAGGCAACGGCACTTCAGAGGGGGAGGAGGGCAAGCAAAACATAACATACAAGCGATCGGCGGCTATAGAGCCGCCAATCATTTGTATGTGAAACAGCCGGTAACGGCTGTGAAGAACGGACGTTTTTTTTCTGCCCGTGCACACACGCCAGGGGGCGTGCGCGAGCAGAAAAAAAATGCCGTCTAATTACTGCAACCCGCCCATGTGAGTCTCAGTGGCGTAACCAGAGTTATGGGGCGCCCG
>NW_017307061.1:706689-724273 GCF_000935625.1 Nanorana parkeri | reverse complement strand
ATATACCGATTGGTAAAAACATACAATTCATGAATTATGGTTGTCTAATTTTCTAAACTGTGTGATATTCAGCATTTCAGACATAACTACATGAGAAAACATCAGGAGGATCAGAAAGTGATGAAGCAGCAAGCCTCCTGATTAGCCCATTCCTATATGTGACCATACAGCTTCCTGCACTCTGCATAAGCTAGCGCTGGCTCTGTGCAGGTTATGTGTATTGGGTCCACACTTACAATTGAGTAGGATCATCTCTAAAATTACACCCAGCAAAACACCCACATACAATCTACCTGCAAGGGTGCATACAACATAGGGTGGACCACAATCAATGCTACTTACAGATACACAGAGATACATCCCAGGCCCTTGTCCCTCCTAAACAGGTTATACCCCTCTATATTAGTAGCCCAGTCATGCGTGCTGTCCAGCCAGGTTTCCGCTATAAATGTAATATTATCTACCCTAATTCTGTCTTGGTGATATAGCGTGAGAAAAGCTGAGTATCTTCTTCACATCTTGAGATACATACGAGAACATTTATTCATACGCATGGTATTGTTATTTGCATGTTTTCATGAAAGTTGCCCTTCTGTTTTAAATAAAGAGTTCACAAAATGTTTTAATATTTCCATTCAAATGTTCTTCACTGTTCACATGATCACATCCAGCGCTTGGTGCTCCAAATATTTTAGTAGATAAACATTTTTAGCAGATACACATTCTAGAACTGTGTTATGTCCCCACAATATGTTTCTCCCTAGAGAAAGTTTACCGAACATAGAGATTTCTTAGGATTTTGCACTATTAATGCCAAAACATCTTTTTATTGGACTGAACATAATTTTAGAACCATAATATTGCCACCTTGTGGAGGCTCTTAGCAGTGAACGCATATTCTGCTGGATTTTTTGTTTGTGTTTTGTTTTTCTTTCAATGTTGCGCTTTTACCATAATGCCTAATTACCATCCTTTATAAGGTTTATTCAGGGCAATTTTTTTATTTGCTTATTTATTATTTATGCTGACAGACATTGCAGTTGTTCTCGCTCTTTGTATCTTGTTGTGGCTGAAAGTCATTGCCAGGAAGATCGTGCCAGCCTGCATAGCCTGATTCCATCACATGTGTGCATCTTATAGCATATTCACAGGCGTACATGCTTGCTCATTGGTTACAGTGGTGCCAAGCTGGCTATACAAAGATAAGTCCTGCAAGGCCTCAGTGATGAGAGGTCTTACAGCTGTCTACAAGTGACCAGTAACTTTCCAATGTGATTCTGTGATTCCTGTTACCGACCCATTAAAAAAAGCCATCTGAAACTCTTCCTTGTCTTTGCATCTGCTCCTGCATCGACTTTGGACGTGTGACAAAGCATTGCGCTCCGTTCCACTGGAAACACAAAAAATAGAGCATGGAGCATTTTTTGCGTTTGTAGTGGTCCGGAACGCACGCAATGTTTTGCCATGTGTCAATGCACCGCCACACCCCCTCCCGCCCCAGAACGAAGAGGGAGGTTTTGTAAATGATTGTGGTGCTTTCCAACAGCTGCCGCTCTGGAACGCAACTCAATTTGTGTGAACAAGCATTAAACCTTTTGATGACTACACTCTCAAGTTCCAGTGACAATGAGTCATTCACAGGCCCTCATGCCACTCCTTTATCCCTACATGTTCTATCCTCTTACCCAGGGTGTTTGGACTGTAGTAGTACGAGATGCCACCCACGTCATCTTGGGCTCACCATCTGACTATGTAATAGTCATGTTCCTCTAGCAATTCCACTAGCTGATGACAGAATCACTAACAGTCCACTCCATGGCTGACTAAAGCAGCAAAATTTAGTTCATTTGCTGCTCCATCACTAGCAATCGAGATTCTGCTAGAAAGGGAGTGACTTCAGATGGGTAGAATGGCAGCTTCAACTCAGTGGTTTTACCAAGTGGTTACCAGCTCCTGAATTGCCGGTGTGACATTAACCTTAGACTCCTAATAGTTGAGGTCACATTATCACATACAGTTAAGTTACTCTGCTACTTGAGAAGAACCATCTATTAAAGATTTTAGCCAGTCATTTGAACTAAAGAGAAGTGCACTTCTAGAGGTGGCTTTGATAGCTCTAGGGTGTACCTTTCATTTTAAATGGCAATCAGGATGTTTTTGCAAATAATACATTAGACAAACACATTTCCATAGTTCCAGTTCATAATAAAGGCATCTTGGAAATATGTATAAATATTTATGGAACGTTGGTGATATACTGTATGTTAAAGGTTTTGGAGTAATTTCGATAAAATTACACATACCAGACCTTCTGATGATATAAAGGGGTACAATAATATAATAGAGTTCAGAAATTCTACTCTAGAACCAATGGGCATAGTAACATCCACATGTCAGAATGTTTAATGGAAATTGAAACAATGAAAGGATAAAAACAGTTTCTTAAGCATCCGGATCTTTCTCATCTACTGTTCTCACAGCCTTACACACAACTCCAAGTCACAAAGGTCTTCTGCTTGTGAGGTTACCCCTCCTTTAGAGCAACCTAAATTCTAGCAACAACCGTGAAAGTTCTAGAACACAGAATAGCTATAAGTGCACTAATGCTGACCTGATTCAGCACCACCAGCTTAAAAACATAAGCAGCGTTATTTACTAAAGATGGGAGAGTTTGGAGAAGGCAGGAGAAGTGATCAACGTAGGACAAAATAGCTGATCTGGAAAAATTCTCCAATTCAGTTCACTTTCTAGTTCAGCTATGTTGTCCTAGAGCAGGGGTCTCAAACTCAAATGACCCGGGGGCCACTGGGCACGTTTACTTCTGCTGTGGGAGCTGCTTGCAAAATTTCAAACACAACATTGAACTATGTACAGTACTAGATAGTGCTTGCTGCCAGTCACTGCTTACTCCCAGATGCTTGGCACTGTTTTCTCTCAGTTATATGAGCCAAGTCTGCCTTATGTTTGTTAGCAGTTGAGACCCTAACAACCGCCTGGAGATGTGCATCTGTTAGCCTAGACCTGGTTTTAGATTTGTTAAAGTTCATAGTTGAGAATAATTTTTCACAGAGATATGTACTTCCAAATAAACACATGATCTGTTTGAATAGTTTGGACAGTTCTGGGAAGGTAGCTGGTAATTCTCTCAGAAACCGACCGATCATTTCTACATTTCCCTGTGCATCTCTGAACTTGGCTTTGAGGTCAGTGCTGCATTGCAGATCTATAAGTTCCATTTGCAGCACATCAGGGGCACTGTTCACATCAAAAGAAAAGGGGTCAGCAAAAATCTGAAAAGTTGCATTGTGACTAGTGAAGTCAGCAAATCGCTGATCAAATTCCGTTGAAGATTTTCAATGGCAGCAACATATTGATCAACAGCAAACAGAGAATTGTCCCCACATTTTTCTTCAGTTAGGGACTTGCATGTTGGAAAATGGCTGAGGTTTTTGTTGGTAAACTGTGTTTTCCATAACTGCACGTTGATGGAGAATGCCTTCACATTGTCAAAAGCCACAGTGGTAAACTGATTTGGGCCTTGCAGTTTCAGATTAAGATTGTTTAGCTCCTGTGTGATATCAACCAAAAATGCTAAGTCCATGAACCATTTGGGATCATTAAGCTCAGGAACATGGACGTTATCCCAATGACAGCGGCATCAAGCGGTGCTGGTGGGGTCAAAAAATGACAGGGAGCAACGCGTTTCGAGGACTTTCCTCTTTGTCAAGCTCACATGAAGTGATATTTCCATGGCGGGAATCGGCCGGTTTAAAAACAAGCACAATTTATTGTGGACTGCACAAAATTTACATTAGAACATAATTACTTTGCCTTCTTGGATCCCTTCCATTTACAAATCAAAGACACAGCCATGGGGGCCAATTACACCCCAAGTTACTCACTATGAGTTTTTGGGAAGGCCAGTCCATATGGAACAACAACCCTTACGCTCCTAACATCATTTTTTATGGACAATATATTGATGACATCGTCATCATTTGGGATGGCCCCTTGGAATCCATACCATTATTTGTCTCCCATTGCAATAGCAACATACTGGGTCTGTCATTCACACATGTGTTCAACCCAGAGAAATTAGTGTTCCTAGATTTGGAAGCGGGGATAAGAAGACGGAGCTACTGACCTGTGCGCACGTGAGCAGTCTGCCGGGGAACCGAGCACCTGGCCGTTACCTGCGGAAAGTGCGGAAAGCTCTCTGCACTCATCAAAGCATGGAGTCGCTGTGACCGTTGTGGAGATTGCCTCGTGGAACTCATCGCATCGGACCTACCACCAAGTGTGTACCGTGTGGACTGGGGGACCGGGCGCTGTGAGGAGGCGAAGGAATTGAGCAGACCCGCAGCTGTGAGGTACCTGCCTCAACTTCCATCCATTACCAGATCGACTGATGCCGACAACAGTGACAATTCGTCTACACAAGGGCAGAATGTGACCGGCCACTCCCGCGGCCGCGGTCGAGGGGCCTTGATCGGACTGCTGAAGAAATTGGATGCACCTGCCAGCTCGTTCGGAGATCCGTGTCTGCAGGAAGGTGAGACCTCTGGGGTTGCTACTGGTGGGGGATCGGAGATAGGATCATCCCAGCCAGAACCGGAGCCAGAGGGGAACCCCTGTAGTATCTGTAGTACAGAGCAGCTGGAGCGGGACATTAAGGAGGGGGAGACCTCAGAGCTACCTCAGACAGATAGGTCATGGGGAGAGCTAGCGGAGGACGAACTCCCTGAAAAAGTTACAGAACCAGCAGAGGAGGACCGGGTGGATAGTGCCCAGATCATGCAAAGTGCCAGGGGACTGGGATTTCATCCGGCCTACTACGAGCGGTGGCTCAAATCTTCGCCACCCCGCACCTATAAACAAGCGGTGGCACACAATGAGGCCCATAAAGACCTAATTGAGTGGGCTCGGGATTCATGTGTCCCGACAGGAAAAGGGAATGTGGATGCGCTACCGAGACTGTCTAGACTTCAGAGAGTTGTGAATAAGAGGGTCACTCTTGAATATGGATATGAGTACCCCTATGTGCCTAAAGCTGTGATGAAAGAGATCGAAGTCAAGCGAAATGCTTGGTGTGATAACGAGGTATGGGAGTACTTGGGAGTGCCCAAACCTTGCAGGAATGCAAGTTACCCAAAGTTCTGGGAAAAGTTCCTGTGCTGCAGGCAGAGCTGGAGCCTGGGGCGTTACATTTTCAAAGATAAAGTGGTGGTGGTAAAGGCTGGTCGCAAGGATCAAGAATGTGCAATTAACATATTTGATTCCTAAGGCAAGATGGTGCAAGCTCCAGATCCACACTTCTACAAGTGAGCATTCTGCCTTCAGTTGCCTTTCACCCCACTGTTTGCTGTTTTTTTGTTTCCTGATAGGCAATTTACAGGACTCTGCCTGAGTTCGGTGGCAGGACCTACAGCCAGGTGATCGAGTTTTGTTAAGAAATTTGGGTGCTTCTGCAAGGCACAAACTAGCTGATAGTTACCACAAAGGACATCGAGGCCTAGTGGCACTGCCGAACCAGCCACTGGGGTGATCGAGCCAGCCAGAGGGAGACGACTGCCAGTATCCTGAGTGAGTGAAAACTTCTTACAAGGGACCCAGATGACTGCACCTCTTCGCCAGAATCGACTTGAGAGAGAGAGAGAGAGGACGTCCAGCTTCTGCCAGCAGACTTCATCTCTTCCCCTTTGATCTGAGGAGTGGTGAGAGGCCTTTGGCCATTGAGATACATGTACTTTTCCGCATTTGCTACACAGCATGGGCCCCAACGTTGGCTAGCCTAGGACAGTACTACTGGCCAGTTGTTTAGAGTGGGGTAGATACTTTTAAGTAGAGACATTCGTGTTGATTGCATTTAATTGAAGTATAATATCTGAGACATTCTGACATTGCAGGCTCCCGTGCATGCAATAGTTAGCCGCGGCTGCCAAGTGTCAGACTGCCTTATCCTGTTATTGTTTGTGATTGGTAAGCCACTAAGTGCATTGTTTGACACTTCATTAAATCTTTTACAGAACTTCACAAGGTGTGCTGGTGTGCTGTGGATTCATTGTTTGAGGTGTATCACAGAGGTGAAACAGAAGTACCCAATCATTCAGCGGCTCCTTCGGGGGTGAGCGCTACACACTCATACTGGTTCCTCCTGCACCCCCTGCAGTCCTTGCTGTAAGCATATACATTTACAATTGCACATGCAGTAGATTAGAGAGAGAGAGATTGGAAAGGTTGTATGTACCATCACAGCCCAGTCACAGAGGAGGTCTACACCCGTACTGTGCATGAAGCTCAGCTGCATATGAGCATGAACACCAGGACCCATAGTTATCCATTTCCGCCAGCAATGTAAAAGAAGAGGTATTCACAATGACCAGCAATATAATGGAGGTATTTACAATGAACAGCAATGTAATGGAGCTGAGGTACCCACCTCATTTGCATTCCGGCTGGCGGGACACAAGCCGAGACGCAGATAAACCAGGATCAAACAATTAATAAAATGGGACTGTCCAGGTAATCCGTGAGAGTTGGCAATTATGTTAGACTTGTAGTTCCACCACCCACCATTACCACAATGCAGCCTTAGGTTTGAAGAACTACGAGCACCAGCATACATTAATGATTCTACCTTGCCATAATCTTTTGTAGCTCCAGAGAAAACAGGCAGTTACAGGTCTGAGTTTTAGATAAAATGGCCTTGTAGTGAGGGGGGATGTTCCTACCTTGCAGGTGCTGATGCTGACAATCTTGTTTGGATATGAGGCAAATGCTGCAGGGGTGCAGCGGCTGAGATCCTCCCAGGATCGGGACCTGGACCAGAGAGATACTGGGGATTTGGAGAGGGCACACAGCAGAGGAGACAGTTAGCTCTTGGAACAGTGCGGGGTCCAAGCAGGTGAAGCGCGCGCACAGCATGACAGCTGCCCTGCACGCTCCCTGATCAGTGATAAAGCAGTGGGCGAGCACTGACGGCACATGCTGTATTGATTCTGCAGCCCTGCGCCGCTACAGAAGAAGCGATTCTACCTTCATGTCTGTGGACCAAAACTAATCGGTCCGTGGGGCTCAGCTGAGACCGCTGTCCTAGAGTGTTCACTTCTCCCGTCTTTCAAAAGTATTGGGACACCCCTCCAAATCATTGGATTCAGGTGTTCCATGAAATTTCCTTGCTACTAAACATTCCACGGTCAATTGTTAGTGGGATTGTAACAACATGGAAGCAACTTGGAACAACAGCAACTCAGCCATGAAGTGGTAGTCCACGTAAAATGACAGAGCGGGGGTGAGCGCATGCTGTAGCGCACAGTGCGCAAAAGTCACTAACTGTCTGCAGAGTCAATAGCTACAGACCTCCAAAATTTGTGTGGCCTTCAGACTGGCAACAACAACTTCCAACTTTATGGAATGGGTTTCCATTGCCGAGCAGCTGCATCCAAGCCTTACATCACCAAGTGCAATGCAAAGCGTCGGATGCAGTGGTGTAAAGCACGCCGCCACTGGACTTTAAAGAAGTGGAGACATGTTCTCTGGAGTGACGAATCACGCTTCTCTGTCTGGCAATCTGATGGACGTGTCTGGGTTTGGCGGTTGCCAGGAGAACGGTACTTGCCTGACTGCATTGTGCCAAGTGTAAAGTTAAGGCATCAGCATACCAAGACATTTTGGACAATTTCATGCTCCCAACTTTGTGGGAACAGTTTGGTGATGGCCCCTTCCTGTTCCAACATGACTGTGCACCAGTGCACAAAGCAAGGTCCATAAAGACATGGATGACCGAGTTTGGGGTGGAGGAACTTGACTGCACAGAGTCCTGACCTCAACCTGATAGAACACCTCTGGGATGAATTAAAGTGGAGACTGCGAGCCAGGCCTTCTCGTCCAACATTAGTACCTCACAAATACGCTTCTGGAAGAATGGTCAAACATTCCCATAGAAACACTTCTAAACCCTGTGGACAGCCTTCCCAGAAGAGTTGAAGCAGTTATAGCTGCAAAGGTTGGGCCAACCCAATACTGAACCCTACAGACTAAGACTGGGATGCCATTAAAGTTCATGTGCGTGTAAAGGCAGAGTTCTTAAAATGTATGTCAGGACAGAACAAAACAAAAATTAACTAATTAACATATGTAGTAGATCTCTGCACACCTGAACATGTTTTATCCCTTTAAAGATCCTGCATGTACAGAAAAATACATGTGGATGTGCTACAAATGCCCTCAGCTCCTATTTCCTGTTGTGGACTGACAACACACAGAATTTTTGTGGACTGATTGGTGTTCAGCCGTACCCTGTTGTCTTTTGCTAAACTCCTTAAATTGTACACCTTTCCTATTTTTCACAACAAAGACTAACAGGGTTATTCACAAAAGGGTGAAGGGTTTGGAGAAGGCAGGAGAAGTGAACAATCTAGGACAAAATAGCTGATTTGGAAAAGTTCTCCAATTCAGCTCACTTTCCAGTTCAGCTATGTTGTCCTAGATTGTTCACTTCTCTTGCCTTCTCCAAGCTTTTCACCTTTTAGTGAATAGACCTGTAATTGTTCTGTAGTCTCAAGATAAGAACTGGGAGAGCTAATTAGGCTCCTTGAGATAACAAAAGAAGTTTGCACAGGACACAGAACAGCTCTTAATTGCTGACCAACAGGTATTTCTTTGGACTTATTGAACAAATATATTAAAATACTTTTGATGGTGTATTTACAGAACAGAAAAGAGCAAATAATAAAAGTTCATTTTTAGGTTTTACATACACTTTAACACTTTGTTCCATCTCTTTTCAATCACAGTTGAAGACATTATCCTGTTTTAGGCGTTTTCAGGTTTCACAGATTCAAACGTCCTCTACACAAAAATGTATTTTAGATGCATTTGTATATCAACCATGGCCATATTTGTCATGATGGTACTTGTGTACCAGTACCATGGGCAGCAAGTTAGGGAGGCAGAGCTCTATCTATCTAACATTTATTTGAAACAATAATTTTTTCCCCTCACCTTCCTGCTGTCCCCGAACATTTATGTGGAAATCCAGTGGTGGAGATGAGGGGGTGAGAGTGTGAGCCCTCCCACATGCTGTATACCATTTGTACACTTACCAAAGGCCACACAGCAGAGTGAGATCATCAGTAGTAGTCACCTATGCTATACTTGTCTGGTCTTCAGTGATATGATGTCTGCAGTAGCAGTCAGAAGCAGGACAACCTACATGAGCATGTGGAGCGCACCAGTACCACACAGGTATTCAAAGTCAGCAGGAGCTATGCCAGTAGGGTTTTTGAGCACCAGTGTCCTGGGATCCACAGAAGCAGCTGAGACTGAAATCCCTGGTGCTTGTAAAGGCCAGCCATCTGCTCCTCAGGGACTTCTGGTGATGGGCTCTTAATGGCTGAGTAGCACACACCCTTCCCATATCTTCTAGTTGGTTTTTAAGGCAACTAAAGGAGATGACAGCCATATTAGTTATCTTGTAACAGCACAGTTCACTACTGTCCATGATACTTTTTTATTTGCACAGTTAACAGTTACATTTTCAGGAGAAGCTTTTGGATCTAACTCCTTCTTCTTGATGGATTGGGTAGAATTGAGAAGACCCCCAACAGTTGTCCTTAAATATTTAACTGATATAAACATATATATTTTTTCACATCTTGATGTTGTACTTCTATATCTCTTTTTTTTTTTTTTTAGCATGTTAGATTTTTAGTGAAAAACCAATCGTTAAGAATTTACTGATAGGTAACTAATACTATGAAGACATCTATGAAGATTATCTGAGAATAGGAAACTAATACTGTGAGGAGCCAGGTGTAGTGCACATTGACAAGGACTTACTAAGGATGGGTAACTAATACTGCGAGGAGCCAGGTATAGTCCATAACTATTAAGATTTACTAAGGATGGGTAACTAATACTGTGAGGAGCCAGGTATAGTCCACATCTATAAAGATTTACTAAGGATGGGTAACTAATACTGTGAGGAGCCAGGTATAGTGCACATCTATTAGGATTTACTAAGCATGGGTAACTAATACTGTGAGGAGCCAGGTATAGTGCACATCTATTAGGATTTACTAAGCATGGGTAACTAATACTGTGAGGAGCCAGGTATAGTGCACATCTATTAGGATTTACTAAGGATGGGTAACTAATACTGTGAGGAGCCAGCTGTAGTGCACATCTACAAGGACTTACCAAGGATGGGTAACTAATATTGTGAGGAGCCAGGTATAGTGCACATCTATTAGGATTTACTAAGGATGGGTAACTAATACTGTGAGGAGCCAGGTATAGTGCACATCTATTAGGATTTACTAAGGATGGGTAACTAATACTGTGAGGAGCCAGGTATAGTGCACATCTGTTGGGATTTACTAAGGATGGGTAACTAATACTGTGAAGAGCCAGGTATAGTCCACATCTATCAAGATTTACTAAGGATGGGTAACTAATACTGTGAGGAGCCAGGTATAGTGCACATCTGTTGGGATTTACTAAGGATAGGTAACTAATACTGTGAGGAGCCAGCTGTAGTGCACATCTACAAGGACTTACTAAGGATGGGTAACTAATATTGTTCTTGGAGGAGCCAGGTAAAGTGCACATCTATTAGGATTTACTAAGCATGGGTAACTAATACTGTGAGGAGCCAGCTGTAGTGCACATCTACAAGGACTTACCAAGGATGGGTAACTAATATTGTGAGGAGCCAGGTATAGTGCACATCTATTAGGATTTACTAAGGATGGGTAACTAATACTGTGAGGAGCCAGGTATAGTCCACATCTATTAGGATTTACTAAGGATGGGTAACTAATACTGTGAAGAGCCAGGTATAGTCCACATCTATCAAGATTTACTAAGGATGGGTAACTAATACTGTGAGGAGCCAGGTATAGTGCACATCTGTTGGGATTTACTAAGGATAGGTAACTAATACTGTGAGGAGCCAGCTGTAGTGCACATCTACAAGGACTTACTAAGGATGGGTAACTAATATTGTGAGGAGCCAGGTATAGTCCACATCTATTAGGATTTACTAAGGATGGGTAACTAATACTGTGAGGAGCCAGGTATAGTCCACATCTATTAAGATTTACTAAGGATGGGTAACTACCAGGTGTAGTGCACATCTTTACTGGTGTAGTAGACATCTTTACTGAGGATGGGTAGCTAATACTCTGAGAAGCCATATGCAGTGTACATTTATGAAGATTATCTGAGAATAGGAAACTAATACTCTGATGACCCAGGTGTAGTACACATCTATGAAGATTTATTGAGGATGTGAAAACTAAGGATCTGAGGAGCCAGATGAAGTACACATCTATGAATGGTTACTGAGCATGTGCCCTCGAGTGGGTGCAGAAGACAGAAATAAAATCCAGACAGAGGTTCTAACCCCTCTTTACTCTATGCCTAATTAAATTGTAAAAATGTCATGGCTGGAGTTGTGCATTCATGTTATATAGCAAATGCAGTTCTTAAAGCACCATATGAACAACACTCTGTGCCAACAACAATATGGGCTTCAGACAAAACTCCTATTTGCATTTGGCATAACAAAAAACATTGTTAATAGCAGAACAGAATCATAAATATGGAAAAGACATCAAATATATCACATAACTAATACTTTATTAGGGATGATTGAGAGATGTGCCAGAGATGAGGTGTATTCACTTTCAATAACAATAATACATAACATAACTATTGCATCAATACTATTACAGTTAAACAGTCAATGGTTCATTACTCATTTTTTTGTTGTTTTTCTTTAAAAAAAAAAAAAGTTTTACATGGTTAAGGTTAAAAAAATCAAAATCAATAAATATCACAAATTAAAAACTCTGAATTTTGTATGTACAAAACTATACAATGCATAACACTGGACACGGCTAATGCACAGGAATGTGAGAGGGGATGTGTAAGGCAGAGCAAGGATTTAACTGTAGTTTAATATGGCCTCTTTCTAGCAACATAATCTTCAATTAATTCATCAACAGACCCTCTAGGACAATTACAAAGGTAATAAATGCAACTCCTGCAGAAAGTATTACAGCAAAAACAATGACACATTCTGTTTTGAGGCTGAGTATGCACCAAAAGATACGTGTATTCTATGACCGTATGTAATCTATTGAAACTGACTATGTACCAAATGATACGATGATACGTGTATTCTATGACAGTATGTAATCAATTGAAGCTGACTATGCTAAAAATGATATGTGTTTTCTATGACAGTATGTCATCAATTGCCTTTAGGACCTGAGAGTTTGCGTCTTACGACGACACATATGTGGTAGACAGGGATCTTTAGTAAATACCACTTCCTGAGTCAAGTTTTTTTTAAATTCCTTTTTCCAATCCAATTCAAATTTTAAATGTGGGTGGCATAAGGCCTCTATTGACCGAACAGCATTTATTGTGGTGACATAATTTATGATGAATACAAAGAAATGATTGGGGTTTTTTTTTTCTTTTAATTTGACATTGCCAGCTGGGTAGTGCCAAATCATTTTCATGGCAGCCAGCACTTAAAGTGTCACTGTCACAGTTTCCCATTTAGTTTATAGTTTGATTGGGTTAGACATTATGTGTTAGTGAGCTGGAACATTGCTTAGAGTTGCAAAGATGTGTGTAGAGTGGGGTTTATGAAGACAAGAGCGTGGCGACTACACAATCCCATTCCCATGATTGGACCCCCTCAATTGTCATAGGAATTCTTCCCAGAGCATTGTGGACTTGACAGCATGCAAAGCTGCAAAATTAAAGTGACACCAAACTCAGGAGTTGCATCTAAAATATACATTCAAGTACCTTAACTATTGTATACTAAATGTATCTTATTATAACATCACTCAGCTTCAGATCCTCAAATCATCTCTGAATTGGTGCTGACACTGTCCTTCCTTCTGCAGAGGGGGGCTACTTTTGTTCCCCATGGTCCCTGTGTGTGTGTTATAAAGTAGCCACTGCTCCAAGCTCACTCCCGTGATGGACTACAATCTAGATACAAATTAGTAAACTAAATGTGGGATTGTAGCCCATCGTGAGGGTGAGCTTGGAGTGGTGGCTACTGTACAACACGCCCAGGGACCATGGGGTCATTGTGCTTAGGGTTCCTAGAACACTACTTGAGCCAGATTCAGTGCTTCCAATCAGCATTACTGGAAGGTGACACTGGACCTAGTCACTGATATGACTCCTGCATCATGTGTTTCTTCACCAGCGGAAACTTCCTTAAACTTTCATGTGATACAAAAAAACTTTGGCTTTATTTTACACAGTTTAGGTTAAGAAAAAAGTGAACTTTGAATTAATTCACAAACTCATTTAACAAAGCTAAAAACAGTCCATACCAATGGGAAACAATCATGATGGCATGTTTTTCTAGTACTTACAAAAACATATAAAAACATTTTTGATCCGTTGAATTCAAACACAATTTTGAGTACTGTACTGTACCTACTAAATGCGTATTTTCATCTTATGCATAGCTCAGTAACTTAAGTGAAAGAGAATTATCATGTATAATGAAGACAAGGAATTCCACTTAAAGCTCAACTGAGCTTTCAGTACAAATCAGTTGAATACATTCCAGGAGCAACAAAACAAAACAAAAAGTATTCAATGTCTTACAGTTTGTTTTCTTTCTAAATTGATTTGTGTTTACTAGAAAAGTAGGTTGGCCTGTAGAGTACCACATCCTAATAGATCACATTTTGCAAGGTAAGGCAGAGGTGGAATTTTAAGGTACCCAATCAAAGTGTCCAAAATGTACTTAGATAACATATTAAATACCAATAAAAAACATTGATATGTGCAAGTTATATTTCACTTTGACTCCATTTGTGTAGTCTGCCTCAAATATGCATAACCCTGTTTCATCATCTTCTATTAATAACTGGTCCCTCATTGTAACACTTTTCCAAACATTTCCAGAATATATATCTTAGAAGATGTTGATCAAGACAGGTGATCAAATGGAGATGTCTGAGCACGTTTTACTGATGTATGCTCTGCTTTTTCAGGAGTTTTCTGAGGCACTATTATACATAAGACTAGAGTATTGTAGTTTTTACCAAAGTATAACTGTTAAGATACCACGGGTAGGGATACAATTAACGGGGCCCCAGGCTACCAACCTTGGCCCCAACCTTGGCTTACTCTAGGGATGTTCAGATACCAGTGCCGATACTTGACATTTTCACAAGAACTACCAGGGTTGCAGCAGTTGCAGCTGGGACCTAGATCTGGCACTCCACCACTGTCCTGATATCATTAGTCTGAATTGTTGTAGAAAAACTGTCACATGACAATAAACAAAAAATTATCAGTAATTGTATCTGTGAGCACTTGGACAAGTATCAATACTTGTACTTGAAAAAATGGTATCGCTGCATCGCTAATATATATATATTTTTTAAATCATACATTAAAACAGAGATGTACAAATCCCAGGAGCTCCGTGTGCTCCTTACAAAATAACAGCTGCCTCCTAACTTTTGAATTTTTCTCTAGTCTAGTGTTGGAGCTGGAAAAGTATCTGTACTTGTACTTGTACCGAGTGCGGTACTTGGTATCTGAACATCCCTAGATTACTATATTCATCATAATGTATGGAGTATTTTTCCAACTGCCCTCCCTAAAGTCTCATCACTAGGAAGTCCTTAGGATTTGCTACTGCTAATAGTGAATCTTGTCATTCATTTTCACCAATAAGTATACCAGAACCAGTAGTAATAAAGTGCTGCCCAAATTGTTGGCGCTATATAAATAATAATAATAATAAACCCTTCCACTTGATGTGATAGTATTTTTTACAGAGTAGAAGAGGTCCACATTTTCATAATCTACAGTACCTTTTCTAATTCTCGATTACATACATAGATGGGAGCAAGAGCCCACCTCCTCCCCACATACACAGGTCCCTGGTGACGCACAGAAAGCAGCTACAGCCTAAGTTGAGAAGCCTGTCGCCTACTAGCAGCTGCAGAGAAGGACCCTTGCTCTCTGTATGAAAGCAGTTGGCCTCCCTGCAGAGATCCAACATGCCCCTAATGAGATAGAGCTATAACTCTCCAATAAGCAGGATACATGAGCTTTGCCAATTGCAGGGCTATAGGACTTACAAAACACCATTCGTTTTGGTGTACCTGGAATATATTTAGCTGATTTAAACTGAAAGCTTGAATGAGATTGAAACCATTATAATTGTTAGAGAACCACTCTTTCAGCAATCAATCCACTGCATCACATGTTGCATGTATTTGATATTTTGTCTAAATATGATTAGATCTGCAATTCATTTGGCACTTCAAATATTACCTGTCACTTCACTATGAATAATTTATATGTTATTTTATATTAGACTTTGTAACAATCAAGCATACATGAATATCTGCAAACATATACTAGTATTTTGGCTGTGTTTTTATATTCTGTATATACAGAGAAAATATAACACATTCAAAAAAGTTTGATATTGCAAATGTTAGGGTTGCACAGCAAGTTTCTGAGTGCTGCAGTTAACACCTACATATTTCTCTATGTTTCCTTTATACAGATGATTCGATTTATACACACTGTACATGTGAACCAGCAATGGTAACACTACATAATCATAGTAAAACTTAAATCCCAACCTGAAACCACATTTTAGCTGTGGTAATTTGTTATCTACATTCAAGTGAATGCGAGTTTTTGGGTACAATGCCTACTGAAAAGTGCATATTTATCTTCCAACATCTTTTAGCAATTCAATACTTTTTTTCATACTCCAGGGAAATAAAGAGAAAAAGAAACAAGGCAAGGCACTTAAATATAAAATACATCCTAGAAACACGTACATCAAGCAATTCTCTGTATGTCTTTTACACACAAAAAAATATCTGGTGTGGAATGCGAGTATCCTAAAGCTTTATAATGTGCCTCAATGCACTTTATATTTATATCTAAGGTCAATCTAGGCAATTCAATAGAGAGCACCATGAAAATCTACAGTATATGATGATACCTAAAGTATAAGCAGATGTTTGTGCCAGAGGTAGTGAATAGCCCCCTTCTGATATACTGAGCTAATCTAGTAAATATCAAATAGCGTTACACAGAAATCATCAAGTCTGTTATCCAACAACAAGTCATCTGGAAGCACCCATGTTCAATAGTCACCCAAATATACTTACTGTTTTGTTAAATATGACACATCTTGTCTTCTAAGCAATGTGAGGGACCGCTATACGTTGGCACTACATTATTACATACATTGGCTGAACTCTAGGCAAAGGGCTACATACACAGATGAGATAGATATATGGGAGATGTTTTACCTGTCAATGGATTTGAGTTTCTGTATATCCAGTCCTGAGATTTACACAGCTCTCACAGTCACAGAAAACTGCCCTATCTGGCAGAGCGAGAGACCACATGTTTCTCTGCTGCAGTTAAATAACGCTTACAGGCCCTGTACCCCCCTGCCCTGTGCTTGGGCAGTGAAAAAAGAAAAGACAAGAAACACTAGGCGCCTTTCCTGGTGCAAATAATCCTTTTATTTAGCAAGAAATACAAAAATATTTTGCACCAAGTTAGTTGAGCCGCCAAGCTCTGAAGAAGGGGAACTTCCCCGAAAACGCATTCAGCTGAGTTAGCTTGTTCCTGCTGGCTTTAGCAGTATGTTTGGAGTGTCTCTCTGACTGCCTTGGAATTTGAATGTCTTCTGGGATTTTATGTCCAATACGCTTTTAACCTACCTCCTTTGTGAGTACAATCAATCTCTTTTATTTCTTGCTAAATAAAAGGATTATTAGTACAAGGAAAGGCGCCCGGTGTTTCTTGTCTTTTATGTTTTACACAGTGATATCCCTCATCTGTAACGGGCCGGCCTGCCTGGATCACACAATACATTCTGTGGCTGAAGGAGGTTCCTATTTGGCGCTGGTTTGGCTTTTAGTGAAAAAAGAAACACCAGACTGATGAGCTCCTATCATCAACGTGTCCCTTGTTAGCACATGAGCAGTACAACCCAACTGATTGGCTCCTTGTGCTGCTTCACCCTCAGAAAGTCTGAGCTCTGCTGTATAGTAGATTTAATTATATGGATTAATTAATGCAAAGCTACGCTAATTTGTGTATTTTTATCTGCCTATGGTTCATCTTTAAATGTTTGTGTGTAATGAACCCTATGAGTGGAAGACTTGCACTGTGCAAAGCAGGCAATTAAGCTTGTATGTCTATTATAGCATGTGGAAGTCTCTCCCTTTCCAGCTACGTGCTCTGTGACTTAGTATTCTGACCCTCTATAGAAGATAGAAACTACAGCTTTAAAACCCAGATCACTTGACTAGAGACCAGGGGCCAGTGCCCCACGTGCTATGGCCTAGCAAAGCACCTGGCACAAAGGCACTTAGTCGAAATGTCTAATGCAATGCAATAGAAGTGGGTAGGATACATCTAGCATTTTATTGCATTGGACTGCTAAACGGGCACTACAATCAAATTGAAAATTGAAGGGAATGTATTAGGACAGATAAACGAGTTTCAACCATTGATTTGTTCCCCCCCGCTCCCCCCCCCC
>NW_017307061.1:689718-706568 GCF_000935625.1 Nanorana parkeri | reverse complement strand
AAATGCTTACATGGGGCACATCCTACTAACTCAGTGATTAAGTTTATCATGAATCTGATGATTCAGGAACCTATTTTGCAAAGATATTTGTAATACAAGAGAAGTACTTCCAACAAATTCAGTGTCAGAAATAAGACAAGTATCATAGTCACAAATCAGATTTAACCTACATTGAAAGTTTGAATGTAACTGCTTTTACATCAAGCAGTGACAGGAAATTGCATACCCAGACCACATGTAAGGCGATCTCTGACATCTGCCTTGACTAGACTGTAACAAACTTATATTTGGGTAAAATGAATGGACCGTGTCTGCAGCACAGTTTCATTGATTGCTGGATAGTAGAAGCACACTCACTGACTTCACAGTTTGCCTTAAGTGCTCTTTAATCTAGGTGTGTGTATATTGGAGGAGCTCTGCTCATATAGTTTAGAAAAGCATAAATATTAGTAGTAAGGTCCAAATGAGCTTTGCTAAACACAGGTAAAAGCTGAAGGAGTTTAAGGCCTCATTTACACTGCCGCGCGTATACGCGCGCACGTGCGTATTGTACCATATGCGGCATATGCAAATAAATGGTGCCATACACATAGCCGCGTAGGGAGCTGTTTATTTGCGCAGCGTATATATGCGCAAAAACAGAATGGAACCAAGATGCGTCCGGGCAGCGTATTTTACGCGCATTCGCATGTCTGCGCATGTATGTGCGCATATACGTGCATATGTGCATGCAGTTCATTAAAAATTTCCATTAGGAATGATGCATTCTGGGAATGCAAATAATGCACGCATATACGCTTGTATATACGTGCATAGACGAGGTATATACACAATATACAAGTTTGCTTGCGTTGTGTGTGAATGAGGCCTAAAAGTAGACAAATCCTTAATAAATCTAAATACTACCTCAATCATTTATTGATAGAACTCAGATAAGTGTACTAAACTAATGTTGATGAACTAGAAATATGCAGGGGGATGATTTGACAAATACAAATACAAGTCTTAATTCACCTAATATCCAATAACCATAGAGAAAGAAATTCATTCTTAATACTATTTTGTAATGTTTTCTTTGTTTTTGTAGATTTCTCACTTTTTTTCTAAAACATTCTGCAGGAAAAAAATATAACTTAAGCACATTGATCGACTGATCTTGACATGACTGATTGTAGTGGCCCTGGGTATTCACGGAGGACTTTTTCATCAGCTTTTCACCAATATCAAGTGAACCTCTGTTTAACTCAGAACTCCAGAAATGCACAGCAGTTCCTTTTTTTTAACTTCCCCTTCTCAAGAATATAACCCGAAATAATCAAAAGCTCACTTAAGTTTAATGAATCATCCTACAGTGTCAAGTATATCACAGGGCATGCTACATTTTTCACTTAATAGGTTAAAAGATTGAGAAAGTGAGCCCAGTAATATACTTTGTGTGTCACTGCAGCAAACAAGGGCTTGTATTTCTTGTGATGTAGATAATTGCATTTACAGGCATTAAGCATATTGTTTAGAAGCAACTATTGCTTTATAAACATCTATGTAGAACTATTACTCATAATATAACATGTATACAAACCGTGCCCTATCTGCGCCTGCACAAACCATTTTGCTGCAAACTGAAGACTGGGTAATGCAAAACAATATTTTACATTAACTGGTTTAAATAGAAATGTATGATATATTTAGTAAATTGTAACAGTTACTTTTTTTTACATTAAAACGTCTAATAAAAATCTCTGAATTAAATACAAACAATGGATGCAACCCTTGCATTGTTCAATATACAGTAAAGCTTGGATAAGCCAGACACCATAGAATATATAAAACATAGCCTGATCCAAAGACAGGTCGAGCACCAGAATAAGAGTACAGAGTTTGATAAAAGTGAAACAATCAGGGGAAAAGCTTCATATGCAATAGATATGGTCAATTGATTCTTTTTATTCTTTTTTTTTTTTTTGTAACAGATGTTCACCATCAACGAGATGAGATCAACTGCAGGAGCACATTGGTGGAATAAGTGTGGTAGAAAGAGGCAGTAACAAAGGCAGCTTCCCCCCCCCAAAGCTACTGAAGGACATAAAATGGCGGGCAATATATGTTCAACAGAACACAAAATAAATACTTCAGGGTAAAAATAATAATCAGCCATAATAGCCCAGCAAATTAACCATCCCCCTAAAACGATCAGTCAAGGGTATCTGCATTAGCCTTTCGGTGCCCATAGACACAGAGATCAGCACCCAACCTGACTCAAGTCTGTTGGCTCGTAAGGTCTATGTACTGGGTTCCTCATGTTATAGCAATTGCTAATATAAGATTGTTTCAGAGTACAAAAAGCAAATATCAGCAAAGGCATAAGGGACACATCCACTTTCATAGAGATACACATTTTTAAATTAGGCCGATGTTACATATATTAGTATATCTTTTTGCACCAGTTCTTAGTTTGTGTGTGAGCTGTCAAAAATTCATTACACTTCTACAATAACATGAATAGGTTTATCCAACAAAACAGCTTAACCCAAAGTAACCATACTCACAAAGAGTGGCCTTACTTAAAGGAGCAGTAAGATATACTCTTCCCAGGACTTAGATCCTGTGTTGGACAATGAAGCTGTCTCACGCTGGCTTTATACCAAGAGCATATAAATGCTGATTCCTCAACTCTTGGTCTACTCCCTGTAGAGAGCAGTGACTTTCAGGTACTCCTCCTTCCCCTATCTGTTCCTCCAGCACTCACTGGAGGGACGGAGAGGGAAGGGAACAGCTGGTTCTGGCTCTACAGAGGCAAGACTAGTGGCTAGTGACTAACTAGGGGCTAGTGTGGGAGAGGTCCTCAGAAGCTATGGAATCTAAAAATAATGCAGTAGAACCTCCACAAGCCCTGCCTGTTATAGATAATGTACACAGTTATAATAAACAGTTACAGAAAATATTTATTTGTCTATATATATATTATCAAAAATAAAAAATACAGTTATCCTTCAATAATTACTTTACTGGAAATGCATGCACCATTTGTTGCTCTGGGTTAGAGCTAAGCATAGATTGCTGCTGACCCCAAAGGATGTTGGGAGATTTGATACTGATTTAGGATTGCAACATACAAAGTGTGTGATAATCTTTGATACACCAAAGGGAGGGGGTACTTAATGGTTAAAGATTTAGATGAGCCCACCAAATTTATACTAATATCTCAACGTTAAGGAATCAAAAAAAAAGAAATTAATTTCCTCTAAACCTTGTTGGTATCTGCAGTTAAAACAGGATCCCTGGACCAATGTACACCTTATGTACTTCTGCATATCACCCTCCTTTATAAATAAGATCTGTTCACAAGCCAGCTAAGCTGAGCTCTTTCTACAGCTACCAATAGTTTTCACCATTAAATGTGGACAGTATTACTTACTACTCATTTTTTTATTATTATTCAATGCTCTGAAGGTTGCCATTAAAGGAATCATCATCCTTCAGGGTTTTACATTATTATATGTACTATATTCTGCTAGTTGCTGAACAAATCTCATATTTAATGTGACCCTGTTCCCATTTATGGACATTGAAGTATTTACATATTCTTAACAAGCAGTTAATGAGTTTTAAACAAAGGACCGCTGACCTCTGTAGCTGCAGGCACTATGGAGAAATCAATCTTTACGTTCACAACAGAGGCACCGAAAATTGCAGCTCCTCTCTTCTATTTTCTAGCAGCAGAGACTTGGCAACCTGCCAGCAATCTAATGAAAACAAAGAGCAGGTGCTATAAGCTGTTATTTGACTCTTTAGAGTCTCTGTTGTGATCTTTGAAGATGAATTGCTCCGCAGTACTTGCATCTACAGAGGTCAGCCGACTTGTTTTAAAGCTCCTTTACTGTTTGCAAAGAATATGTAAATACTTCAATGTCCATATTCTGGGTGAAGGTGCAATTTAAATCAACAACAATCACAGACCTATGCATGTGCGAAGCCTTATAAAACAATAATGTTATCTGTAGGTGTTTCCACGTTGATTAGGATGCTGGAATTTTCCTCCATAAAAAGCAACTTTTTGGGAAAAAAATAAAATGTGAGATATCTTATGCAATGGAAATGCTGGCTGTACTCGAATATCTACCTAAACCTTTATTTAAAGTTAGATCTAATAGCAGCAATAGATGGTAGCATAAGACCATCAATGAGTGGGGTTAATGACCATTTGAAACATTGACCATCAGAATACAGAAACCAAATGTATATAATGCCAATAAAAAAAACTTAAAGCATCATTTTCATGCTACCACTTGATAAAAAAAGGCTTGACCTTAGGCGTGTTCAGCACCAAAATATTTCACTGCAGTTCGCTGCAACTGACCAAAATTCTTTGAGGTACAGTAAACAAACAGGTATAAACGCAGTCCCCCACATACACCAATAACTGCCAATACTCTGATCTTTTTTTCTAAACTCGAGGAAGCACCATGTCTGTAATATTCGCTGTCAGAACATTTTAGAAAAAGTGACAACGGAAGAACTGAGGTGATTTTTGCATAAATACTTTCCTTTTTTCTTTTTATACTGAATCCAGTTGGTAGCACCCTTAAGACGACATAAAGTGCATTCACACTGCACTGAGAGGTAACAATACTGAGCCGTATTAACTTAAGGCCCAGAGGTTTTATCCTTAGCATAAAAACTTGAGTCATTTTTTTTTTCAAATGACTGAAAAAGTGCTACAGGCAAAACAATGCAAAAAGCCTTTGCTATTTTGACTTTAAAAAAAATTGTCCTTTCCCAATGACACTGCTCGGCTACTTGTGATGACGTTCATGTCGCCACAGAGACATTTTGTCCATCGGAATCAGTGTGCACTTCATCAATACCTTCCCTTCTTCGCCTTACTATATCAGAAGATGCCAGTGAACTGGCCCTGCCTTGTTTGTTTACTGACGTTTTGTTGAACATTGTGCCAAGGCTATCCACGAGTCCACCTTCACTTTCCTCTACCCCTTGCTTTCCTATATCTGTTGCTGATGTGTTATTTCCCAGCACTTGCAAAGCAGAAGGACCTTTATTGGTACCGTTGACTGCTGTGACCTTTGGGCCATGCTGGATATCCATTGGGCTTTTCTCTATAGACGTTTCATGTAAGACACTTGCAAGCGTTGGGATCAAGGTTACTGGCAGTATCGGGCTAGGGAGAACTGCTCCTTCCGGAGCTCGAAGTTCCAGCGCTGCGTGCTCTGAACTTGGGGTCAAGCTGGTGGGAACAATCTTTTTACTGCAAGATTCACAGCACAGCTTGTTGTATCCAGGTATAGAGCAGTACCGTGCTAAGACTTCCATCTGACAGAATATGGATTTGTCTCCTTGACATGCATCTTCTGTGGAGAAAAATTGAGTTTATTATGATTTCTTTCGTTTACCAAGTTCATTTTAGAAATATTTCAAAATGTCTTTATTACAGCTTTATTGACCGCTAAACACTGTCAACTCCCAAACTTCTAAGGCAATCCCCAAGTATTTTCAGGAAGACAACGGCCCCACAATTGAAACATATTATTTTCCGGATCCCTGTCTGTCTCTCTAAGAGTTATATACATATGGAAAAATGTTAAATATTAGAAGCTGTGTGTGCGAACTCCTCCTCAGAATGTCATAGCTGTCAGTGGGGCAAGCAGTTTTAAAGCAGTGCATGGGCAGAAAACAAATTATCCTGGCTGTCTGTTCTATGACATATGCACATTTGCATACCAGCAGCCCTCCCAATTTAAAAAATGAAAACAGCATTGGTTGCATTAATTTAAACATTTGCGTTATAACTGTACATTGGCTTAGGGGGTACTTACTAAATAAAATGAGGCCTAACATGCAATGTTTATGTAGTTATCAATGTTGCCACTAGATGGAACTATTACCATAATGATGATATTAACCACTTCAGCTCTTTATACAAATGGACCAAAGCTGTTTTTACATTTTCACTATGGACCTACTGTAATCTATAGACAAAAATACATAAACATGAAAAAATGCATTTTTTTCTATTTTGACTAGTGTTTTTTGTTTTACTGTAAATAAAAAGTGTACATTTTATTCTATGATTCAAAATTACCCTAAAATTATGTTTCTGGAATAAAGCATGGCAGAGTTATTTTCAAATAAACACAAAGGAGTTTACTATTTTCAACCTTGCTGATTTTTTATGCGTCACTGAAAAAAAACAACAAGCAAAACAAATAAAAACGGAAAAAAACAAATATTGGTGGTAGAAAAATAGAAACAAAAACAAATCAGAAGAAAAAAAATATTAGAGAGAAAGGGTAGAAAATATTAACTATGAAACAGAGAAGGCAGAATTACTGGTTAACAAGTGGTTACACAGGAATACATTTTATTTACATTTTGTTTTTTACTTATAATTTTTACCTATCTGATGTCATATGCAGGTCAAAGGTCACAACTTTGATCTACATATCAGTGTAATAGTAACTACACTAAATTGCAATGATATTGTCATTTTGTCACTTATATGATATTTCACACAAAAGCAGTGGCGACTCTAGGAACAATATATAGGGGGGCACATAATTTACCACAGTCAAAATGGGGGGGCACTAATAATTTTCACCACTAAATCCTACCACTGAAAAAAACGGAATAAGTATATATAAATAAGATTACAAAATACGAGAGTAATGCGGTATGCGGTGATACCTTTTTATTGTACTAGCCTAATACTTAGAAGACAAGCTTTCAAGAGTTTTTCTTTCTTCTTCAGGTATTGCTTCAGACTTGAGAAAGAGAGGAAAACTCTCAAAAGCCTTTCAATTTGAGCAAACACCAGGGCTGTGTAAATAATCACCTATAGCGATAGAGGACTACAAACCGCAGCAATACATTATACAGAAAAGCAGAATACCACCAGCTATAGAGGACTACAAATCCCAGCAAAACATAGAGCAATGCAGAATAATAGTATATACATTTGCCACATACTCTGTGCTGCTGCTCTACTCTGGGGTCCTGGCCTAATGTATTGGGGTATTGGTCAAAGCTTGTCAGGAGGGGTGGGGAGGGTCTTAGTAAGGGGAGATGTGTGGGTGGCAGAAGCGCTTTAAGCAGGCATTGCGTGGCTCCCCAGAAGGCTGCCGCAAGGTCCCCAGCCGGACCTAAGACACCTAAGTCAATTTGAAAAATTTAAGTGCTGGTATCGGTTTTTAGTATTGGGACAGAGGTCAGTTATAACGCAGAGTGCATTGGTCAATAATGTATAGCAGAGTGCGGAGCTCAGTAATGTAACACAAAGTGTGGATGACAGCAATGTAACGCAGAGTGCGGATGACAGCAATGTAACGCAGAGTGCGGATGACAGCAATGTAACGCAGAGTGCGGATGACAGCAATGTAACGCAGAGTGCGGAGGACAGCAATGTAACGCAGAGTGCGGAGGACAGCAATGTAACGCAAAGTGCGGAGGACAGCAATGTAACGCAGAGTGCGGATGACAGCAGAGTAACGCAGATTGCAGATGACAGCAATGTACCGCAAAGTGTGGATGACAACAGTGTAAGAGAGAAAGGGACTTACAGTTTTGATGTACTAGATCATGTGCTCTGTCATGCCCTCTTCTTCCTTTCCAGGCAGTGTGTGGTGGTGGTGGGGGAACAGCGATGTTTCTCCCATGTGAAGCCCCAAGCAGCCTTGATGTGTCTTCTCTGTCCCTACTCTGGTAAAATACATGAGCAGCGAATGGCTCCCTCTTAGCCAATAGCAGCTGGGGTGGGCGGAGGAAGATACAAGTGGTTGCCGACTGCCGAGTCCCAAGCCCCCCAGCACACATAATAAAATATCCCCCCCTTTCCTTCCAAGCCCCCTCACCTGCTTTCATCCAGGCAGGGAGGAGGCACATCGTTCCCTGGTGATGCACTAGACCTTACTAGTGATCCATCATTCGACCGATGCTCAGAACTGACAGAGCTCCGGCCGAAGCTGACAGGAGCAGCTCTGCGGTCTGCATCCGTCGGAGATGCAGACCGTGTAGCTACTCCTTTTTTTTAGCTATATAATACATACAGGAAAGTGAGCTGAATTGGAGAATGTTTCCAAATCAGCTATATTGTCCTAGATTGTTCACTTCTCCTGCCTTCTCCAAACTCTTCACCCTTTTGTGAATAGGCCTGAAAGTAATTTTTGGTTGTCATTTTGACAGCTGGTAATTGCCGGATATAGTACGGAGGGTGGGTGCAGTGGGAGTTTTTCGATTTTTTTGGGACGTATCTTATTCATTAAATTCTGAAGCAGTTAAAAATGGCCTGGAGTCTTTTAATGTTAAAGTGACACTAAACTCAGGAGTTAAACCTTAAATGCATTTAAGCACCTTTACTATTAACAAAAATGTGTCTTATTTGTGATCATCCTATTTGTGTAGATCCTCAAATCATCTCTGAATTCATGCTGTCACTGTCCTTCCTTCTGGAGGGTGTCTACTGTTGTTCCCCATGGTCCCTGTGTGTGTTGTAAAGTAGCCTACGCTCCAAGCTCACTTCAGTGATGGACTACAATCCCAATACAAATTAGTAAACTAAATGTGAGATTGTAGTCCATCACAGGAGTGAACTTGGAGCAGTGGCTACTTTACAACACAAGGACCATGTGTACAAGAGTAGCCCCCCTCCAGAAGGAAGGACAGTGTCAGCACCAATTCAGAGATGATTTGAAGATCTACAGCCGAATGATACACAAATAATCTATATTTCTGTTAATGGTTAAGTTTTTTTTAAGGTTTAACTTCTGAGTTTGGTGTCACTTTAATTAAATTATATATATATATATATAGATATAGATCTATATCTATATATATATAATTGCTATACAAGCCATTTTGTAATTTTATGTTATTAATTACAATGGTATTATTATTATTATTATTATACAGGATTTATTTAGTGCCAACAGTTTGTGCAGCACTTTACAATATAAGGAAGACATTACAGTTACAATACAAATCAAGACAAGATGATAAGGAAGGCCCTAATCTAATTATTAAGAATTATCTTTCCATTTTAATCTGTAACTGGTTGTGATAACCATTACATTTGAAGGGATTCTGTACACTTCCCCAATGTAATTGGCTTGCTGCTATTCCCAGTGGTTTTTCTCATGAGGCTTGAACTGATTATTTGACTATAATAAGCAGACCTTCTTCCTACTTAGTACACAGAAAAGGAGTGGAATGCAGATGTGAGTTCATACTTGCAATGCATATGACTGAAATTGAGAGGATTGTTTGTTAAAGCAGCAAACTTAGAATGAATTAGAAGTGTAAAAGGAATCTGTCAATAAAGTCAAAAGCACAGGCGCTAGGGATAAAAATACTCATCATTACACCACTGACCCTGAACTGACTGACCTATGCATGTCAGTTGTGGAGACATTTGACAGAAATAGGTGGGAACTTTCCAGCTTTTGAGACTCTGGCTTTAGGCCCCATTCACACTGAGCGACATGAAAATCGCGCGATTTTGAGCGACTTGTCGCGCAACTTTTTCCTATTGGGCTGTCAGGAGCAATATCGCTCGAAATCGCTCGAAAAAAGGGTCATGTAGGAGCGACAAGCTACCAGCGACGAGCTACAAGCGATATTGAGCGATATTGAGCAACGAGATGTGAACAGCTCCATTGAAATGGATTGGAGAAGCTACATAGAGCGATATCGCGTAGAAATATAAGCGATATCGCTGCAAAAATCGATTGATAAATCGCTCAGTGTGAATGGGGCCTTAGGGTCTCTGGTCCACTGGCAGTTCCCTCCAGCTCAGCTGGTGATTAGCTGCTAGGATCATTAATATCAGAGTCAGTACTCCCAGCAGCCACAGCAGTATGTCTGTGAATGAAAAGAAGTAGGGAGTGTTCAAAGCGTGGTTTAGAGGAGGAAAAGGTGTGCAAACAAAGTAGGTATGGGGAGGAATCAAATAGGATGCTCAGTGTGACGGCTAAACCAGGAAAATGATTGAAAAACAGCAAGGAGTGTGTGGGGCAGAAAGAAAATCTTAAGCAGGGTATATACAGGTAGATTTTCACATGAACGGTCGTCCGAAAAAGCTGCTCGGAATGACCGATAATACCATCAGAAGCTTGGCGATTGTCATTCACAAGTTTGTTTGATGTTCGATTTTATATAACATTTTGTCTTGGAATTAATGGAGTTTTCCCGAACGAAAAACCACATTCAGTGTTAGAATTTTTTTAGTCCGAGAAAAGTTTTCCAACATGTTCCTTTTTCATCACTGTGGTCCAAAATGATCATCAACTTCACCGCATCAACGTTTAGAAAGTCGAATGAAATTTCCAAAATCGATTTCATTCAAAATTCTATCTATGTATGCCTAGCTTTAGTAAGACAAGTGTGGCTTACAGCAAAAGAATGAGGCGAGTGATACAAATGACACAAATACTGCTAAATGGGGAGAAACAGAGTAGGGCTTGGGAGAGCAAAGAACAGATTCCAATGTCAGAGAGAGGCTTACGGGCACAAATGTGGATGATTAGAGTATGAGATTAAAAAGTCTGTGTACCTATGTATTGTCAAGTCATATCTGTTTTTTAAGCACAATTACTATCATGTAACCCCCATGGAGACCTGCAACCAAAGCTTGGTTAGCTTTATATCTTGCCACAACACAAACCTAATATCTTGCCACTATTATGACACACCGCCCAGCTTCCTGATTGCCCGTGAAGTCGGCTCCATGCTAGCGGAAGTACCGGTATCAGCACTCGGTATAGCCGAGTACCGAAAGATAAATATCGGTACTCGTACTTGATACCAAAAAAACGGTATCGGTGCATCCCTAGTTTAAATATTTTGTGACTATTGAAAAATATATTTAAACAAACATTTTTGTGCCTGGAGTTGGGAGTTAAATTACAGTAACATAAATGTAATAAAGCAAAATATTATTTGCAGTATTTAATAACACTGATTGGAAAATTCTGTAAGTGTGTACCTTCAACTAGAAAGTTCAGGGGCAAAAATGAATGCATACACATCAAATGAAATCTATGACCTGTGGATTGGATTTCTTAGAGGCTTTCTATACTTACTGGAAGATATTTTGTTCACAGGGTTTTTAAGGGAATTCTGTGGGGCAGCTCCAGGTGTCTTAGAAGGACTGAGGTCACTTGTTTCTGCTTGCTGTGCAAGTCCTGGTGATTTTCCTGAAAGTCAGTTAAACATTAATCAGACGATTGCATAAAATTAGATACATACCTATGTTATATGTCCTAAAAATAACTGGCAATGTAACACAAAATGTATACTGCATCATGCAGTATTATTTATAAAGTACACAAGGCACACTGGGTATGGTGTGTGTATGTGGTTATTTTTTAAATGTATTTATTACAGGTATTTATATAGCGCTGACAATTTATTCAGCGCTTTATATAGTTGCACATTCATCAGTTCCTGCCCTCAAAGAGCTTACAATCTAAGGTCCCTATCTCACATACATACATAAAAGGCCAATTTACTCAGAAGCCAATTAACCTACCAGCATGTCTTTGGAGTGTGGGAGGAACCCTAAGTACTCCTTGCAGATAGTGACCTGGCTGAGTTCGAACCAGAGACCCCCAGTGCTACAAGGCAGAATCGCTAATCACTACGCCACTGTGCTGCCTTGGTTATATTAGGGGTGCACAATAGATGTCCCATGAGCTGATTGTGGCCCCCAAAAATCTTTCTGTGGTCCAGGCTTTTTTTTTTACTTTTACAATTTATCCTAAAGCCCCAATCAAGTGAAGACCTTTCAGTGGGGAAGGTTTAGAGCCTCTGTTTTGATTGCTGTGTGTGTCCTTACTGTGGATATTTCCCCCTCACTTCCTGCCCTAGAAATGTTTCCAACAGGAACACAGACATAAACAGTTTGTACTAGAATGGGGATGGGTTAGATCTTCTGACAAGGTTTTCATTGCTATCTGTGTCATCCTGTACAGGTAACAATTGCATTCCCCATTTCTTGTATGGGTATCACAGGGACAGGAAATAGGGAGAAATCTCCCCAAAACGGTCACATACAGAAATAAAACAGCTGAGAATAATAACTACTCTTCTCCATTCTATCCAAAGCAAAAATAAAAAAATATTGGCTGGAATTGGGCTTTAAGGTGTTTTTCCACATTTTCAGTCAAATTTGAGAAACGTCCACTATACATGTGTTATGTGTTTCCATTCACACAGCATATCTGAAGGTAATTTTTTCAAATGAAACATTTAAATGATTTCTTGCAGTTCTAGTTGTTTCTGTGGAGAAGTTTTTTTTATGTGCAAAAGACTCTAAGCCACTCTTAACAATTTAAAGTGCAATTCTAGGGACAAAATGAGGGAAAGTGCATTAACATACAATGAACCTTTGTTAGGACAGGCACATTTAGTTTACACCTGATAATGAGATCTGCCACCACAGTACAGGCAGGGTTAATTAAGATAAACTATAACTCCCCTGCCCCCTTCTTAACACCTTCATGCTGTATGCATGTATGAGGCAGCACATCACATAGGCCACATACTGTATATGCATCCAACTTGTGGCGTTGTTCTGTGCTGCATGCTTACTCTGTGATTCCAACACAGTGACCGAGCTGTCACCGCCAGCTCCCAGTCACGGTTTATTGCAACAGCAATGATGATGCCATGAATGGGATGCCTGCCTCCCACTTCCAGCGTTAAGAACCCCTTAAAGAGCTGGCAACAAGGGGTTAACATTACATTTAAGGTGAAAACTTCAGTTTTAATGATTTCAGAAAAGAGCAAGTAAAAAGGCAAGCAGCATTTGTTTAAGTTATGGGAACAATGGAAAAATAATAAGTAGGCGTTATCTCAATTTGGTTGCAAAAGTGGAAATACAGTTTATGTTTTGTCATAATGTGTTCAAATCTAGTTGTTACTGTACTACAACTAATTACCATCACTTTCTTTATCTTCAGATAAAGTATAAGCAGAGAGTTTGATAAGTTGTTATTATTGATTCCATCACTGCAGATCTTTTCCACTATGTTTATTGCTCCCCCACTCAACTAAACACACACAAACTATTCACAGCCAATCATCCAGCTATATTACATCATTGTTTCTGTAATATATTTACCATGTGTATGTTCAATATGTTGGCCAACTCAAGCTGTTTCAGATTTCATGTCGGTTTCAAAAATTTACTAAGTTTCCAAAAACAGGATTCATTTCAGGAATCAACATCCTGAATCCTACTAGGACAAAACAAAGTAAAAGGCCAGCATCAAATATACACATCGTTACTATACCTGGGCAAGATGCCATCTTGCAGACCTGGATAGTTTCGGGCTTCTCTCCATCACACTGACCAATAACGTTATCACTTGCTTTGCACACTACTTGGCGTTGCTGAATGCCTTCACCGCAGCTTGATGAGCACTGTGAAAGTCAATGAGATTACATCAATCACAAGGGAGATACACAGCTTGTGCAAATGTAGAGACTTCCTTCCATGAATGCAGGATGTGAGCGTCTTCCAAATTGCTGGTTTCTTACAAACAGATAACAGATGCACTGCAACCTCTCCTGAGTCTCATAAATAAACACAAAAACTGAATATAAATGAAAAAAGTATGTTTGCGTAGCTGAGGCCGTATGTATGTGTACACGGTACTTGGTCAAAACATTTCAACTAAATATTTACTTTTTTTGTCCTTACATGTAACAGTGTAGCATTCACTAGTGTCACTACACAGAGAATGTTGTAGTTCTCTGGTTGGCTCACAAACACATTACGGTAATTTAAATACATACAAGGAAAGCACAACACTGCACACATGGCAGATAATGGTAATTGGTGCTTGTGATTGTTAGAATCACACTACACCATATTAGTATCATGAATTGATGTTAGATGCATTAAAAGTGAGCCACGAAACCATGCATTGAGAGCTCTAAAAGGGTTTTTCACTTTAACGTGACCTATTTGCTACAGTATAGATTTTAAATGAAGGCATACCTTTAAAATAGGTCAGTGCTCTAAAGACATGCTGGGAGGCTCCTGTCTAATTGGCCCTAGTATCTGTGTATTGGAGTTAGGGACCTACATTTGTAGGATTGTTAAAGACAAGGACTGATGTGAATGAATAGTATGTAAAGCATTGCGGAAACTGACACCACTATATAAATAATTGTAATAAATAAGTGGACAAATACTTACCTATCTTCCTGCCCATACTGTTAAACTCCACCCTTATAATGAGAAACCTTCTGAAGTCCACACTGAAACTGACAGTTCTGGAATGTCAATCTGCTGCGTGCCCCACAACTCTTAATAGTTCCTCCTGCTAACTATAACGTCATTACTGTATCTTGAGGAGGAGGTCAGAAGGAGTAACCAATGAGAGCTGCGGAGAACCATGGACATCGATACAGCATCTCTGCGTAAAATACAGGTAGCCAGAAGTCCAGCACTGTTATCTATAGGCCAGTATTACACAAAAATAAGTAGTATCCCTGTATCTTTTGTCTTAGATGAAGATAATTATATGTTTAAAGCCCAACTCCACCTTTTGGTACCCTCTTCCCCACCATCACTTTACTGTTAAATATCCCTTTATACATAACATACAAATCCTGCAGTTTCAAGCATGTTTTCCAGGGTCCTTCTATGGCAGTGGCAATGGGCAGTCCCCCCCCCCTCCCCCTGTGTGTCCAGGTGAGGACCAGTGCTGGAGAACAGATCAGTGAGTATCCTGTCAGACAGTGTCTGACAGGAGGTTATTATAATTACCTATAATAAATAAGTAAATAAATAATTGCAGTAATAGTTGCATTCCCATTTAGAGACCTAATTGCTTACATGAAAAATGGGCTCTACAGTACTTTACAATGTGCAAATCTACTGTCACATGCTGATAAGAGAAGATGATACTAAAACAGATGTTGTGTACTGAGTGCTCCCTGTATCTCTTGTTACAATGATGTTTCATATAGCTTTTATTCCACTGCTACTAACCTGTGACCAGGCCCCTGTCCTCCATTGCGCAGGGCAAGATATACGATTGCATGACCTTCTTGGTTCTGGACGTTCGGCAGTGCAGTATTTAGTATGGACTGTCCTGTTTGTGCCATTTTCCAGGTGTTGGATACACTGAACCAGTCTGATCTGGACACCCAGTTTACCACAAGTCTTACTGCAAGGGCCCCAGTCCTCCACCACCCAACTGCAAACATAGGTAAATATATTTTACATTTTTCAAAACATATGCCATATTTATTAATGCAGTCATGAAAAATATACAACACTATGCAAAGCAAACGTATTCTCATGCAATAACATACATCAGAGGTATTTAATAAACATAATGAATATGGGAAAAGAAAATATAATTGCAAGGCATCCTTATTCTTTGTGAGTGGAAACTTAACATGACATTCAAGGATAATTCTCCCCCCCAATGCTGCTTTAAGGACTTACCTTAAATGATGCCTCTTGATCTGATCATCTTCTTTCCAGTAGTTTTCAGCAATCCCTCCAGGGCTGGTGGCGGTCTCTGATCCAGCGCTGACTGCTGTGTCTTCCTATCCCACGGAGCCTGTGCGAGTGCACGCTGCCGGGCTGCTTGCATTGACGTACCCTGTGTCTCTCCTCTTCTCTCGGCCGAAGATCTCTACTGTGCATGCACACGCCCGTGATCCTTCGCGGCCGCTCGAGAATTTTTTAGACCTTCGGACGGGAGCGAGTGGCAGAGACACAGGTAAGTAATAGCCTTTTTGGTGACTTTTTTTTTTAATGTTCTTGCACATATCTACTGCTTGTTAGCAGTAGATATGTGCAAAAAAAAAGTAAGGTTTAATTATCCTTGAAAAGCTAAATGGTCTTGTAAAGAAGACTTGAGGAGGGAAAATAGCATTTGCATGGCATGCTGTTTTGTTTGTTTGTTTTAGGTATAAATAAATATTTCTAATGGAAGGGTCAGTATACAGTATCAGGAACTTGTTCTGGCTTTATGACTGGAAAAGAAATAGAAGACACATCTCCCTGTAGAGGCACAGACAGCAAAAAAAGCCCAATAGAGCAGAAAACTGCTTTGTATGGAGTTCCTCTGTAAAATAACTGAAACATTTAGATTGGGCCACATACTAACTACCTTGTTGTGGTTATGACATGTGGACAGATCAGGAAAATGAAGGATAGCAGTTGAAACACCATCATCTACCAAAGTCCTAAACATCAGTTATGGGTGCAGAGAGCCTTTTCCTATGTTAAATGTTGATTTAAGTTTTTACCATATTTTCGAAGGGGAAAAGGTTTAGATTCACCTGTTAACAGTCTCAACTCCGAACCACAAGTAAACACATTATTGTCTATGGAGATCTGCAGTACTGTTTTGCCTATGTACAGATACAGGTTCTCTCCCTCTCTCTCCTTTTTGCCAACTTAAAATAGATTGTTATGAGAGGGCCATTTCATGTTACTAACTTGGTCATACCCTGGCTGAGAGCATTCATGCAAGTTACATCTTTTCCGTATTGGCTTTGGCTTTTTGTTGTTATCACACAGGTTACGTTGAACCATCCTGCTGTCACTTTTTCGCCGGCATCCATATTTAGTGTACTGTATACCTGCAAAGCAAAAAAATAAATATTTACTGAATAGAAAATTACAAGGATGTGTTTTCATTACGTTCCACATCACTTACTTTTATGACTAATAACGTGGGGACAAATATTTGCTCATAAATAAAACACATCAGTTTAAGTTTGAACAAGCAATGCTGTAAACCATCATTACTTAGGTACCACTTTATAAATGATATATATAGTGTATGTATAGCCAAATCTTTTTTTTTTTT
>NW_017307061.1:638926-689702 GCF_000935625.1 Nanorana parkeri | reverse complement strand
ACCAGCATTTTTTTTTTGTTGTGGGGGGGGGGGGGGTATCTGCTAGGTATATTCACCCTCTCTATTTGTTTTGGATAACATTGTTAACTATACAGAAAGTGGCAGAGTCTAACATTTTACAGTTGTCACCAGACAGCATGGGATATGTTTATTGTTATCTTTAACTTACGCTTTGCTTGTTGCATTTTATTCCTTAGACTCCAACTCAAACAAAAAAACAAGCAGATGAAGAACACTCACCCACCAGTTGGATATTGGCAGATATGTGCAAAATTATTACTTGAATACAAAAGCTGTATGCCTATTAGATCTCTTGACAATGAGACATTGGTAGACACTTCCATGCATTTTTCTCCTATTTTCAGTTTCTATTAAGCCCTGTAAAGATAAGACTCCGTTTTTTTAGAAGTGCATACCTCCTCCACACGCTTTAGAACATTGAGACCAACTTTTAAGAGCCCATTCATAAGAGTCCATTTCCTCCAAAAGTACATTATTGTTTCCGATCATTGGTAAGAGATCTTCATGAATTATATATTTATATGTTAGGCTGCTTTTCGGTTCATCTTCTTGTGGCACAACCTGCAATGCAACAGAATAAAGCACTGATTTGATAGACTACCAAGAATTTGCATAACAAATATAAAGGAGACAAATAACACTAATTATTATGTATCATATGGAGCAGATCACAATAACTTTACTGCTAATTGCTAAAGAGAAATGTGTTTTAATATTTCGAGATTGAATTGTAATTACATAAGCAAAGAGAATTTCAGCATATCTTTTTTGATAACTTGAATACTGAGTTTTTTCTTAAACAATCAATCAAGCATTATGAAATTTTCTGACTTTTTTTGTAAATTGATTAAAGTGAGTTTTGATTCACTGCTAAAAGCAACTTTGCTCTTTTTATAGTCCTCTTAAATACACCTGTCATTACTCTTAGCAATCTTAAAAAAGTTTGGATAAGATGTGCTGTACCCAGAGTTAGATTATATTCTTAATTTGAAGGTAAGTGGCTATTGCAGGCCAATGACTCTGGTAAAGCAGCTCCCCAAAATGAAAGGACCTCAAAAGACACATTGGTTCAATACAGAAACAACAATAGCGCCACATCAAAGGTTTAGGGGTCCAAGAGTATTTCATAATTGAAGTCCAAAGGTATCAAGCGAACATATCTGGGGGCTATAACATTCCCTCTTCATCTGGCCTTTAATGAGACTTTAATGCTGGTAAGAAAAAAGTTGTACATTTCTATGGGTTAATAGGAGGTAAATCAACTTGGGAGTTGGCTGGTTTAACCTTTAGATATGTGCTTCAACAGGTGGTTGGATGAGACATTCTTAAAAAGAGGTCAGTAATGGCAGTCTCTGTGTTTCTGTCAGGAAAGGTTCACTTAGGGGTCTATTCACAAAGCTTCTGAAGGGGGCGGGAGCCAGCCGTAAGATCACGGCTGGCTCCGCCCAGCTGTCAGAAGCAGGCTGTCGGCCGGCCGATGGCCGGCCGCTCGGCCAGCTTCGGCTTTCAGCAGGGCTCAGCCGAGCCGAGGCATATGCTATTGTGAATAGCCCGTACAGCACCCCCTCAGGTTCTCCTGAACCCAAGGGGTCCTGGGGCCGAAGCTAGCCGAAGGATCAGCCGAAGCTACGGCCAGATCCTTCGGCAGCTTTGTGAATAGACCCCTTAGAGTCCAAATGGATGTCAATCTTTCCTCATATTTTCCATTATATAATATGAAATTATTGTAGAACTCGGCAAGTAATGTGTGACTTGTAATGGGCTTTCTACTGGGTGGAACTCTAAATAATAAAATCAGTTATAAAAAATATTCAGTTCATACCCAAAAGAGAATTTGATATATTTTACTGTTTACGTCCACATAAAATAAGTATGTGTATAAGCAAATACATTAAATATGAATGGCCTAAATATCTAGTATCTATGACTTGTAGAAAATAAAGTGAAAATGTATAAATAGAATATAGTTTACCTTGACATACATACATCTATTTTTCTGCTAAAAAGAATGAAGATATTGATTCAGCTGTATGAAATCATTTGTGGTCAAGAGCTACTTTGATGCTCTTTTTACGGCACAAATGATTAGCAGAATATTGGATTTTTTCTTAGTCTACTGGCTAAGTTAAAGCAGATTTGCCGCAGGCACCTACACATAGGAAGGACAATGTCTATACATTGCAAGCAAATGCAGGGCAGAATGTCCTTTGCAGGTCAGCTTCCATACCTATTTTAAAAGGAAATTAATGCTTTTCTGTAACATTCGGAAGCATAAAAGTAAACGCAGAATATGACAGTAACAAAACAAACAAAAAAAATACACCACAGTTAGGGATTAATGTAAAGTTACAAATAAAAAAGAATTAAATTTTTTTTTAAAGTCCCCCCATACATACACGCATGCAAACAGGCGTCGGGTGCTCATACGTGTGAAAACGACGATTTCGCCCATTACGCCGCACATGTTACATATCGCTGCGAACGTCGGAATGAGAGCAATAATTGTAGGGCTATCAATCACTGATAACACTAAACTGATGAGGGGCGCTGTAAAGCTTTCTCGCACAGGGCGCCTAAAGGCCTAAGGCTGGCCCTGAATAGTTATAAAGTTATTGTCTGTATCTTCTAGCCCACTATAGGCAGACAAAAGAAGGTAAATGATGACTATCTGAGACACAGCACATATGGTAATTCACAGGGATTCAATGCAGTTAGTAATTCCATATTTCAAGTAATATGCCTTTACATCTTCACCTCTACTTTACTCACATTGCCCAGTTGCCATCTCATTTACTTTAAAGCAGCTTGACTGAATTAGGGGATGTACTTGTACTTGTACTTGGGCCTGAAAAAGTGGCATCGGGACATCCCTACTGAATAGTGTTATCCATCAAATGCAGATTAAAAAGTTAGAAAACTGGGATAATTATCTTGTATAAATACATTTTAAAATACATTTTCTCAAAGATAATTTATGTAGATGTCAATTGGAATATAAGCAATATTCCAAATGTTAAATTAGGTTTTCTTACTTAAGAGACACAATCTTTATGCTCATTCTGTGAGTGCAAATCTATGTGCGGGAAAACAGCTCCAGGTGACCCAGAATATGGCCTGGGTATCTAGGCTTTGATGGTTTTCACGGTAAAGGTTTCAGAAAAGCTTTTGTGTAGGACAGGAGACTGGATGCTGACTATTTTGGGCTCTGAGTCCTGGCCAGTGAAAGTGAGGGTGAACTCTCTGGCCAGCACTCTTGCCAAGGTTTCACTTGGCTGGGGTGAAGCCCTGAAATCACAAAGGTCTGTGGACTCTCGCTGTGGGTCTGACATAGCTTTATGCATTTGTATGTTGCTAAGCCATCACAGTGCATATACCCTTGCTGCCTGTGTTTTCTCTGGAGAACAATAAGCTACCCTTTATACTCACTTGATGCTTGATAGCATCTTGATACTTACAAAAGTCATCTGATTTTGCTAGGATTAAAAAATGATTATCTTAATGAGATTCAAAGAATGAAAGATGTCATTCCTGTCATAAGGGCACGCACAATAAGTACTTTAGGAAATGGCTACATTGGAATAAGTTCTCCTCTACCTCTGAATACAAGATTCTGCTACATGAGTGAAATTATGCTCATTGGTGCGGTCCTGTTTCTTTGTTTCTCTTCTCTGGATTGGACAAACTTGATGGGAATGCCCTCTTACCTTCTTTACAGTTTTCTCTGTGTCTAACTTGTGTCTTGGCTTCATTTCATTCTCTGCTTTTTTCTTACTTTTTCTATACTGTACCTTTACTTTCTTTTGTGCTCTTCCTCTGCTGCCTTTTCTACCCCTTTTTTACTGGCTTTACTTGCCTTCTTTATAAAAATGGTTCTGTTTATATAATGGCTGCTCCTTAGAATAGTGAGCATTGTTTTTTAAGAATTAACTTTGTGGTGTCGAGGGGAGTGTGTGGAGTGACCCATGGCACCCTCTAGAGCATCCTAGCATTGGATTACATACAATTTTATACTTGGAAGATGTACCTTGTTATGACTGAATATCTGTTTCATGATCTTTTTTGTGCACTGTTTTTCCTCTTTTATAATCTATTTTTTAATAAATCTGTATAAAGAAACAGGATCTATATTCATGGAATGTGGTTCATAGCTTACCAAAATCACTATAGGCTCAGTAAGTGGACCAGTAGTTTTCACACTTTTCTTGCCTTCTTCAATGGTGTACTCCCACTCTAGCCCCATTTCTAAAAAGGTCCTTGATTTGCTGTCCTTGCCCTTAATATTCAACATAAAGTTTCCACTGACTTGGTTTTTAATAGCTGTAAACAAAAGGGCACAACATAAAACATTAATTCCATAATAAGATGAAATTCACATATTGCTGCTTGAAATCAATGTGCAGAAGAACATATTTCCTTGACTAGAATTTATACATTTCAAAGCTAAACATCTAAACTCCCTCCCACATCAGCATAGGCTTCTCACTGAAAGTCTCTGGTTCAGGTCTAGTGACTTCACAACTGAGACACGAAAAGAGTTTCCGATAGTAAATCAAAATTACAGTATGAATTTGGTATCACATTTAGGGTTTCTTTACACAGCTGTTTACAGCTTTGCATCTCAAATCACATTTCTGGAAAAGAAAATCTGCGGACAGAAAAGCGAGACATGGCATGCAGAGTGGCGTGGTAGTATATTAGTTCTCACTGCATGAAATGGATTAAAGAAAAGCTTCAGCTGCTGTTTCAGCTGCTGTTTTAGGTGAGCACTCTATTCACAGAAGATTCCTTCATTCACAGAGCACTACTGTTCTCCGTGCATGCACTCCTCTGCATGATGGCTGTAGGCCCTTTTTTACTTCTTTTCAAAAACATGACGGGGAGGAGACTGGGCTGTGGTTTGCTGTCTGAACCTTGCCTTGGTGCCTGTGCTTATGTTTATATCTTCTACTAACTGAAAAATCAGCAAATGATTAAAAAAAAGGAAAAAAACTTGGTTTAGGAAGAGAAGTTATTCTTCATTACATAGGCAAAGTTGTTAAGCCTGAAGTGAACATGAAAATATAAAATGTTATTACCTCTTGAGGTATTAATGTAAAATAAAAGCAACTGAGTTTTACTTACTTACATGATACATCTTTTCCTCTTTGTTTTATGACTCTATTCACTCTATTTGGCACTGTTTTATCTATAAATCTGCATGGTTTCAGATTAAACTGTATCCTAATGCTGCATCTGTTATGTTGTTCATGAGTGATAAAACAAACATCCATAGAGAACCAAGGGTGTAGTCATTGGCAGGGTATAGCTTGCATTCTCACTGTGGCATTGGTGCATATAAAAGGCTCTAGAGGAAAACAGGGGTATAGGCAGGCAGGAATGTGAAATCTTGCTACATCAGGAAAGAGTGGGTGGCCATCATTATTCCATTCCATGTTTTGAGCCTGGCTAAGAGACCCAGGTGTCTGAATATAGGTGGGGCTCTCAGTGTTTTGGGGGAGTGTCACTGATGGAATGGAATTGTGTTTTTTGTTTAATGTACCGCTGCAAGAGAAGATTGTAAATAATGACCGTGGATAAGAAACTGACACTTGCCTGTGCATTCACCTTTGTTTTCCCGACGTCTGGTGAAAAGGTGTGCATAGATTGATAACCCTTCCATTTTACCCTTGTGACTAGACACTAAATCCTTACAGTGATCACATTTTAATGTGCCCAAGGTCCCAATGAACAAATCCAGTGCTTTGTAGCCATGATCATTTACCATTCCAATTGCAACTTTAACCATCCCCACTTCCTTTCAACTCATCCAACCCACAGCACTTTAGAAAACACACGCTTGGTGGGAGAAGCATGATGTTCAACCAATCATTTTGTGAAGTACCATTTTCTCAAGCATTAAATGTTCCACATGTTTAAACTACTTCAGTTATACATGTTCCTATGCATTTCTTTAGCTAAAAACGTTACTTAAAAAGATAATTTTTTGATATTCTCTGAAAGTTTTGCTTTTTAGAATGCTCTTACCAAAACTGCTAGATGATCCTTCTGTTTCTTCTATTTGGATGTGCCTGGCTCCTGCTTGGATCTCAAACATCTTTAAAACACCAGCTGTAATGACAAATAAAATCATCTGTGATTTTTAATTGGCTAAATAAGGGAATGCATACAATCACAATGTAGTCATTCCCTTCAATTTTGACTTGCTCCCTCGTCTAGTGTTACAGTTCAGTAAGGCAAAATAATTATTAATAACATAACGACAACAGAATTGTTCAGTAATATTTAACCACTTATTTAATATTTAACCATATTTAACCAAAAGAGAATTATGGGGAGAGTGAAATAAACTCATCAACATAGTTAGAGCTGACATGTGACATTGCTGCTGTCACACGTCAGCTTAATTAATCGTGAACTGACTGATCACATACCGCTGATCGCTCAGTTCATGATCTCCCTGCAGAGAGCGATGAGTGTCAGTCACTGCTTTCCGCATGGATCCCCCCTCTAGAGAGGCAGAGCCAGCTGTTAAACAGATAGCGGGGTGGATCCCGACAATATTGTCTTGATCTTTCCCGGCTGCGGCGCGGTCCTGCACTGTCAGCATATAGTGGGCAATAGCCCGCTATATCCCGAGTTTTGGGTCACAGGAGGACATTAGTAAATGTCCTCCTGTGACCCTAAAGAGAACCACGCACAAAAAAAGGTTATTTTAAGACATATTAAACTGTATCTGCTTTGGTTCACAGAAGGGAAGGAAAACATTTATCAACTCTTCTCCATCAAAAATGTTATTTGTATTAAATTTACCGAGATACACATAATATGTACAATGGGAATCACACATACTGTATATCAATATAGTCATCATCTTTATTGATAAAAGGCTATTTGTTCCTTAAAATGCATTTACACTTAAGAATAAAAATGCAATATATTGGCAGCCTACCACTCTTTAAATGTGGCGGCCGTATTTTATTTTTCAGGTTTTTGTTTTCTTAATTTTCACCTGGTGATCCCGCCATTAACATAATTCCTGTCCTAAAGTGGTAATGTTCATTTTCTTTCTTGTGTCTATGGAGGATCTGCAAAAAATAAATCAAGGCAACTGGACTTGCTGTATTTTTCTCCAGTTGCCTTGACATATTTTTTACAGATATACCATGACCTGGATGAATGAGAACATTCACAGACATATGGAGGATCAGCAATGTCTCACCTCCCTAACATAGGGCGGTGTTCTGTAGTTCACAATGCTGATAATACTGCTAGTGATATCCCGGCAGAGTACTCAGGACAGCACTGGATGTTTGGCAGGATCAATGAGTGAAGTAAATGGCAACTGCACAAATCAATACATAACAAGCTTTAAAGTAAGGTGGATGGAAAAAAACATGGAAAAGCTTTACACCATGCAAAACACAAACATTTCTCAGCACACTTACCAGCTAGCCTGAAAAAAAATGAAAAAAAATACACTCTCACAACTTGCAATAACAACCGAGGTTTTAGTTGCACAACTTTTGCAAAATATGTGGAAGCCACACTGCCTCCTGAAGGTAGTAGCGTGGTGTGTAGTGTGGCTCTAACTCTAATCTATGAGAGCCTCCATCTTTAAGCATATATAGCAAAGGACAATTGGGTGCAGGTACGCCTGGTTGTAGCCCATTTTACATACACTTTAAATTGACCAGTGATTTCCTCAAATCTGGTACTTTTGTGTAATCTTATTTTATAACAGCTAGCTGTGCCTTTGTTCCATTGTACAGATAATGTGCTCTACTCAGAATACATTTCAAAGCAGGATTGTTTGATTAAATCTCAATGGGAAACAGATTACTGTATCTCTTGAGAACAGAAACAAGGCAAGATCAGTAGCATTATGGGAAGAATGAAACTTTAGGATTGAAAGATGATGATCTCCTGTTATTTAATCATCCTTAGACTCCAATAAACGAATTACTTTTTTGGATGCAGACACTTGTAAAGGCTCTTTAAGATAACTTAACCCTGTCCTGTTGGTTTGCATGGAAGAATCTAACTACTGTTGTGTTAGCAGTACTGGATACAATTTGCTGTTAAATACTTTATGAAGTATTTTAAACCATACAAGTTTTATTTCACATGGCTCGGTAAACCACATTGTAATGTAAAAATGTGGTGGTCAATATATCTTGCTGAGTCATGTTCCAGGAAATAACTTTGAAGCAGACAGTGAACCCTGACATACAGTGTACACTAATGCAGTGGTTTCTACCACTGTGGGAAGTGTTGTGTAGGCACTGGTCTAAGATGTGCTATTCATTACTTTTGGGACTAAGGAACATAAACGGGTTGGGGATCTCAATTGGGACTAAGGAACATAAACGGGGTTGGGGATCCCAATGCACTCACTGAGCAAACATCTTTGAAACCATAGTTACTAAACCAAGCTCAGATTCCATGTCATCACCTTTTAGCCTTCCCGAACTATCCTATTGTCTGCCAAGTCTGGAAAAATATACTGTAATAACCACAAACTCACTATGGTCTGAAGCCGGCTCATCATGAACATGTACATAGAGGTGCTACTAGACTGAGAGTATACAATTAACCAGGATTGCAAGCATCCTATATTCCTACTTCAGGCAACTGCACATGATTATTAAGAAGCTCGTATCATACCCTGCAGTCTCCTCTTCTGCACATACTACCCGCTGCCCTACCCTTTAGTCTCTTCTCCTGCATATACTGCCCACTGTAATACCTTCTGCCGTTCTCTTCTGCACTTACTGCCTCCTGTTTTGCCTTCCAGACTCCTCTCCTACACACATTGCCCACTACCATACCCTTCAGACTCCTCTCCTGCACATACTGCTCGCTAAGAGAGTTCTTTAGCATTGGTCTGTTCTTTAGCACTTGGCCTGTTCTGCAAGATGCTCTGTTTTTGTAGTATGTGCTAAAAAAATAAAGGAAAACTTGGAATATTTTTGTTATTCTACAATAAAATAAAATCTGGTAAGTAAAGCATTCCTGTCTGATCTGTAGAATGGATAAATACAAATTCTTAGAATGCTTACTACCATTGGGTAGAGGGTACTACTAGGTGTGCTACTCAGAGAGGCTGATTTACTAACAAAATTAGAAATTAGAAATCTTCAATCTAGTTATTGAGTGAAGAATCAATACAATTATACAATCATGTGAAAAGAAAATTCCTGTTAATTTCATCTGAACATGGTTATTCAATGTCAACACAGGTATAATTTGAGTGAAGATTGTCAACTCCTTCAGTTTGTGGCCATATCATATTACAGTTAAGTGGTCCTCAAAGATTCTACTCCAGAGTATGCAAGCCTTGATTAGCGGATGCATTTAGTTACTGGTAAAGGTCATGATCATGTCTGATAAAGGCAATGGTAAACTGATTAGTTGCTTTAGGATATAGGGCATAATCAGGGCTCCCGCAGGGCTGCATTATATGCTTTTGTCTGCAAATGGGGACATTTTGAAGCAATATGAATGACTCTCAATAGGACCTACCATGTCAAAAGAAAAGTAAAGCAGGATCAATTCAGTCTTATTACAGAAATATGCAGACTTGAGATAAAGCATGCTTCAAATGGAAGTCAAATGCAGGTCATCTACATAATCTCCTGGATCCCTACAAATAGTAAAAGCCTGGGCAGCTGACTTTATCTAACTTTAAGTAACTGTGGTGAACATGCATTGAGATGCTATACCAATGTTTTCCTGTCAGAATTCAAAAGAAACATTGGGGATTCCTTGATCAACATGCTCATAGCGCTCATTCAGCCTGTCGGTTGATAAACAAAAATAGAGCAGTGTAAGGCCAGCTTAAGACCACGCCATATAATCATGTAAATGTCCTAATCTCCCTTCTCACAAAATGTGATTTCTTGATGGGTAACTCAATTGCATTCTGATCAGACCTGGATGGCTTACACTGCACAGTATTCAATGAATATAATGATACAGATATTTAAACTTTAGGTATATATGTGCATACCGTTTTTACTGGTGTTTGCTATGCTTTGCTGCACTCCAACTCGAAAACAGATCCTGTAAGCATCCATACATCTTGTATTTACTATCATCCAGTATAAATCACACATGCTGAACATCTGGACTTTACTGGAGTTCATCAGCTGCATGTGGCATCTGGAAGCATCATTTGTAGTCTGTAACTTCTGTGCTTTTAAAGAAAACTCGATCTTTGTGTAACTGATTAGATTTATTTCTGCTAAACGTAAATTAAAATCTTAAGAGCAGAATGCATTTCTTCACATGAACCATACAACTCCATGCTTACCATGACTTGGCAGCATTTGAGTTACACTCCGTCAAATTTGCAGTTCCAGGGGTGAGGCCGTGAAAGAATTTAGGGCTAGCTACAGCTGGAGTATACCCAAACAATATCCACACTTATTCTTTCCCCCCTTAAAAAAGCAGATTTCTATACAGGAACATGTTCATATGTATGCCTCTTTCTGCTTTTTCAGAGGTGTGAACAGACAACGATTACTGCAACCCCTTAATATGACCCACTCCAGAAAGTACAAAGCACTCTGCTCTGGATCACCTCCCTGTCATTGTGATTACACTTATCTGACACAAAGAAACCTGCCAGGATAGAAGTATGAACATGCCACTGTAGAGCATTGAACAAACATGGCCTGAGGATATCTTCTTAAACCCTACTTAAATACTTATTGATCAATATCCTGGAACTAGAGTAAGCCTAATAGATGTCCCAACACTTTACATGCTTGATCCAGGTCAGCATTTCACCAACTAGTGAAGAAATTATGAGCTCAAGAGCCCTGCGGTATGCAGCAAGTCAGTGCTGTTCTGACACTTCTGTCCTAACAGGTTATTATAAGCAAACTCTTTAAAAGAGTTACTGAGTTAGGTAAGCTTAGGTAAGGGATGTCCTTTAGTAAAGGCATATCACAGGATCAGAAAGATGGCAAAGGAGTAGGGTGTGTTAAATCCATGAAGTGCTCATGTTGGGCGTTCAACCATTGTTTCTTAAGCTCTTCTGAATCAAAGCACACTATACACAGGGCCCGCATTTGGGGTGTGCAAGCTGTGGGGCCGCACAGGGTGCCATGACAACAGACGTGCAACACAGATCGCTATGACATAAGCTGCAGGCAGGGACAGATTCCCCACGAGGCCATGGCCTCTGGGTGGCAGGGAGTAGAGGGGCGGCACAGCCTGCAGCTTCTCCATGGATCCCCCACTGCTCTCCCCCACCTGTATGGGCAGAGGCAGCGGGGATCTGGGGAGAAATGGAGTGCTGAAGCCGGCGCTGATCACTCCAATGTTTGTAAATAACTGTAGACACATGCTTTACATCACTTCCTGTTCATTCATGAGTTTTTGAATGGGTAGAAGCAGCTCAGTACAGAGGCTTCTATGCATTCATAACAGGAAATATTTACTACCTCCAGCTTGTGAATGAATGGGAAGCCTCTGTACTGAGTGCTTTCCATTCATTCAGTGCTGAAGCTGCAGAAAAGGAGATTGAGGACTCTGGGGTCTATTCACCAAGCTGCCTTTTTACAGCAGCAGAGCCGCCGGACAATAGGAAACTATTGGGCGGAGCTAGCTGTCACTGCTAGCTCCGCACAATCGTTTTCTATTTACTTTTTTTTACTTTTTTCACTCTTTTTCTGTTCTGCTCGGTCCCTCTGAGGGATCGAGCAGAACAGCCAGGCCGAATGCCGCTCAGCGGTATTCGGCTACTCACTCACTGCTGTTCGGCATCTTCCGACCCGAAGCCACACGAAGCAAGCCGATGTACGGCTGATTTCAGCCGATGTACGGCTGAAATCAGCCGTACCAGCCTGAAGTGAATAGCCGAACAGTGTTCGGCTCACTTCACTTCAGATCGGTCATTCACTTGGCTGCCCTCGGCAGCTTAGTGAATAGACCCCTCTATGTCCTCATTTTCAATAGTCCACCATGCACTTTGTACTAGTAAACAGTATGCACTATTTAACATGTAGTCTAGGTTTTGTGTTTTGTTTTTACTTTTCTAGATGCACTTACTTGAAAAAAGGGTCTGCATGACATCCTGACATTTTATTTTTATAGGCTCTATTGTAGTTTGACGTTAATTGTTTACCACTGGTTTGCCTTCTGTTGTTTTATTTATTAAGAATACTTATATTGTGCTTAGAAGTGAAATACCTTTGAATAAAAGTTTACTTTTTTATCATACTTTTTCATCTGTTTCTTTGGGGCTTAACAAAATGGGATGCTTTAAATGGTGTGAGAATTGGAGAAATGGGTGTGGCCACTGAGGGTGTGTGGTTACTGAGTGGTGTGGTCACTGAAGGGCACTGGAAAGCTTTCTTGCATAGGCCATGTTTACACCATTTTCCTGAGCAGATCTGGACCAGATTTGTAACGTGGTGCATTGCGTTTAGACGTGTTTTTGACGCGTTTGTGATGCGTTCCAGTGCGTTCCGGATATGTTTTTTTTTCTAGCTTAAAATGGACTTTCAAGTGCAGTCCTGTGCATTCCAGTGTGTTTCAGTACATTTCCATGCATTTTTGATGCGTTTACATGCATTCAAGACCTGATGCAGCATTTTTTTTGCCCGCACCGGAATGAACTACACTGGTGTGAACAGAGCCCAGAAATAGTATAGGAATACATTGGGATGCATTTCAGGTGCGGACAAAAACTGTTCTGGCCTGGACATGATCTGGACATGGTGTGAACAATAATCCCGGCCCTGACTTTGCATGTACACTATTGTACACCAAGTAGATACAAATAGTTATGTTTCAAACATTGCCTGCTGTATGCTCTACAGAGACATATTGGAGCAATAAAGACTACACAGTGGAATTAAGAATGAATAGCCTTAAATATAGAGTAGATGATGCACCTTAGCATGCCACTAAGTGAATTAACTTGTCTTAATTGGCTCATTGACAATGTGCAAAGTGTGAAACTAGATAAAAAATGTCTTTGGCAAACCTATTCAGGTGGAACAAGGATTCATTTTTGGAAATGGGGATAGTGATACACAGGAACTGGATGATAAGCACCATGTAGATTTACTTACGGGACTGCTTTGCCGATTTAGCTAATGTTCCTTTCACAGTTCGACAATGTGAGTTATCTCCTCCGCAAACCCCACACTTATCATCTTCTTTCAGGGAGCCAATTTCCTTGTCACATCCGATATGCTATAATAGAAAGAAACAACACAGGCACATTAAACTTTTAGAAACTCTTTTGAATTCAGAGAACTGAACAGACAGTCAGTGTAAAGCTATCTTTTATTAGTAAAGTCAATATTAATTTCCAGTTCATACTAACTTTCCTAACTGCATTCAAAGAAAGACATACATTGGATTCAGGGCCGGACTTACCGACAAGGCCACCGAGAGGCCCGGCCTCAGAGCGGCAGGGAGCAGAGGGGCGGCATAGGTTTGAAGTCTCCCAACGCCCGGAACGTGGAGTTCCGGGCGTTGGGCGGTAATTTGTTTTCTACATTTAGCATTGCGGAACCTGGCCTTGGGGCAGCAGGGAGAGTAAATCCGGTCCTGATTGGATTGAAATGATCATAATGATGACAGTATGTTACCAAAAAAACATAAATGATAAGCAGCTGACTGGTGCATGGGCAACAAAGTTGGGCAAACAAAGCTTTACTGAAAATATTTAGATAATTCCCCAACATTCTGTTTTAACACATAAAAAAGTGGGTCACAGAGATAGCTCCTTTATTGCAATCCTGTCAGAATAATTTTTTTGTATAGGTTACTGCCCATAATTAAGCAATACTTATATTAATATCAGGATACTGGACTGAGTATAGGAATGTAAATGGAAAGATTCCCTGTCCAGTAAAGCTAGTTCTCATTAACGCAATTGTTTGACATGCTAAAAATGTGGCCTGTACATATTCATGTACAGTGGTGAACAATCAACATCTGACTAATTTAATCACATACATATGCAGCCCATTTACCTGTGCTGTTGGCACATAGGTGACTGTCCAAATCACTGTCCAAGTTTACATGTATAGTTCAAACATACATTGCCCTCCTTTGACTAAGAAGACCACTCTGTTTCTGGGGAGGTACAAAACTGTTCTGCACCTGCAGATACATCTGCAGATACACAAACTTACACAAACTGTATCTGCAGATACACAAACTTACTGCTCTATAGGGATCAATATTTCCATAAAATGAAAATACAGCTAATGGCTAAAATGTAAGAATATTTGTTAGCAAAACTGAATGCCATCTAAACACTTATTTTAGCTTTGGATATAGTGGGGAAGGCTTAGAACCTCGGTGAGGATTTTAGTTCTGTTTGTGGCCCCGGAGGGGACATTCTCCCTTACTTTATGTGAGTTCAGAGAGACGGTAAATAAGGTGGTATCTCTCCAACATTGTTAGCAATGTCTCTCATCTCCCATGTGGTCCTAACAAAGTGCATAAAGGGAAATCTTCCAACAGGGACACAGGCAGCAGTTAAAAACCTGCCAGGGGTTCTGACAAAAAGGTTTGGCTGGAGTTTCGCAGATTGTGATGTCACTACTCCTCGCTCAGTACAGCGCAGTACCAGCACCCAGATGATCACTGTAAAGCAATGTAGTAGCTCAAATGTGATGCAAGGCAATTCATTTCACACCTGTGTGGTGAGGTTGGTTTGTATATATGAGTTCTGCATGATAAACCAAGATGATCATGAACACTTTAGATAAATACACTCAGCCATGTAATGGACTGTCAGGAAATAGGAATCTTCTTAGTATTTTTTCTTTCACAGTAAAGATCTTTATTTATTAAAAACAATTATTAACATCCAGAGAAGAAGTAGATGACCACTTTCAAATGTCTGTAAGCAGGACAAGGTTATCCAAGCAGATATTTCCTGCAAATTGTCAATTTTCTTTTTAAAGTAGATAAATATTTAACCAGCCTTTCTCAACCAAGGCGCAACATCATCCTGGAAGTCATCCCAATCTCTGCCATGGTGCTGTGGGGGACATGTTATATAGGGGGACTGAGGCCTTTGATGTGAAGGGGGCTTCTGATGTGAATAGGGGATTTTCATGTGAAAGGCTCTGGTATGGATTTAGGATAAGGGTCTGGTATGGATTTAAAGGGGGCCACACATTGGTGTTTACATTTACGTTTTTACATTTTAGATTGGGGTGCCTCGAGATTTTGTTTAACTTTAAAGGGTGCCATGACTGAAAAAAGTTTGAGAAAACTGTATTAAACAATGTACTGTATCTAGTTTTATTAGGTGATCTTACTCATGTTCTTCCGTACTGAATCAGTGTAAGTGTATAACTGCATCCGTATACAACTACTTATTATTGTTTGGTGCAAAAGGTATTAGACATTTTGTAAGGTGTGAACATTTACTTTGACTTATCTATGATGTATAACCAGAAAATGACCAACAACTGATTCCATACCACCATAATTACTTTACAAGAGGGTAAACCATTGTACAGCTTAATCAGTGCACTCTGTATGTATCTGAATGTAAAAGATGGTATATCACAAAGCTGGCATGTGTGTCTTTCCTTTTTTCATTAGCCTTTTGCTAAGATTACTGGTTGTTCTGTGAATGTGTACATACTTTGCTTAGTGGGCTCTGATATGCGCTTTTATTTTCCCTTTACTACAGTATGGCAGGGGAGATCGGCCATATTGGATGCTTGGCAGCCAAGCATTGGAAGTCACCCATGCCAGTCCCTTCCACTGGGAAGTAAATTTACAAACTTCTAGATCAATATGGTTATTAGGTGTGGGATAGAACTTATGGAAATTCAATATAAAAATACAGATTTAGTTTTAGTACCTATTAACATATACAGCGGCAGATACCATGGTTCTCATAAGAGGCCTAGTTAAAAACATCACAGTGTACAACTGATGGATTCCTGCTGCATCTTGCAGCTTAAACTGTGTAAGTGGTTGAGATACAGCAGATACTATTTTATAAAATTCCTTAGTGTTGGTAAATTGTACTGTTCTTGCACTCTTAGCAAGACATAAGAAATAAAATCAAAATATTATGTTACTCTTAACAAATTTGGAACAGGAAATAAAAAGCTATTTGCTAAATTTGTTGCCAGAATAAAGGCATCTGATAAGGATCCGTGTTGTTCTCCTTTGTTTTTGATTCTAAATACATGAGAATTGTAAGATCAATAAGATGTAAAACTGTGTCAAACTGTAAACTTTTAACTCTGGGCTGAATTTGATGTCACTGGAAATAGATTATTCAGGTATAGGTACCTGAATTTGACTAAGTATCAGCTTCTTGCAGAGCAGCACTTAGACTGGAAGAGGTAAGAGCAGTACTGGGAGCCAATTAGGTGTACTCCCTGAAAATCTGCTGACAAATAACATGTTGATAGGAGAAGAAAGGAGAGTGAGCAGACAGATGGCACTCTCCTTATGCTCCTTTTCTGTCCAATCAGCAGGCTGGGTTTGAGAGAAGACACTACTCTATCCCTACTACAGTGTATAATTGTAACAGAGAAAATGGTGTCATCCAACTGGCTGTGCTGTCTAAATTAGATGAATAGTAATACAAATCCTTTGTCAGATAGAACAGCTCTTTTATATGTACAGTATTGTATCTGTATATTTAGTTGTTTGAAATTCAGGTTTAAACTAGAAAGGCAGTTAGGTTGATTAACTAAACTTTGTAAAATGAATGTTTACTGATCTTAGTAAATAAGATGAAGCTGAGTTCGCTTCAGTCATCCATCATCCAAATGTAATTTACTTACTCATGACTGGGTAAACAAATTGCACACAGCTTTGCTTTATTGACTAAGCTCAGTTAACATGCACTTTGCAAAAAAGGCATTGGCTCCTTCCTTAGTAAATCAACCCCAATGTGCCTGACCAAATAGCCAGTTCTGGTCAAGCTGGCTACACTGTGATTTGTTTTGTAACTGGGCAAAGCAGCTGCCAGTAACCAGCAGCCAGAAGTGGTGATGTCATAAGGTTTAGATTACTGGATTACATACCAGCTACAGGTATGGGTTTCTTATTATGGCAAGAAAAACATTTTATGGGAAGCTGTTATGCGTAATATTATTTTTTAAATGAAGTGGTTTATTAAAATTAAAAAGATGGTACTTGAAGCTTATTCAAAGGTTTACAATTTACTTTATGATTATAAAGAAAGATGACAGTGTGGTGAATATTATGAACTGTCTAAGATAGCCTTTGTGTTGAAGGAAATAGACTTCAGACAAAGAAGAAGTGTTGGGTGAGCCCAATGTTAATGAAGCTTAAATGTATATAATAATATTTCACGTCAGAAGGTAGCATTCATTAACGTGCCTATAACAATGTTTCTGTGCAGTTAAAAGAGACAATATTATCTTGACCTAGGACAATCCCAAATTTGTGAAAGACTATATGAATGGTTGAAAAAGCATTCTGTGTGAGCAGTAGTATGACATTACCAAATTAATTATTATGTGTTCTAGATCTAAGCACTTACCAGGCATTCTCCTCTGGCACAGACACTGTATGGATCTTTATAGCTACATCGAGTGCCATCGTGAACCACCTGATTCATGAATACAACATCTCCTGTTTCCTTTGACTGGCATATGAGTTCACACTTCTGAGCATCTGCAATTAAAACAAGACCGTGTTAAAGCTTTATTGATCAGCTAAAAGTGGAAATACTACCTAATTTAAGATTGAGTGATCTGACAATAAACTGCCTACATCTGTTCACTGGTCTTATATCCAGAGAAGTTATGCAAACTATCATTGCTGTCTCCAAATCCTGCCTGAAATAATCACATGTTGCGCTATATCCTATGATTACAAATTAATTCCTTAACACTAATATGTTTGAGAAGAGACTTATTTAGTATGTATAATAACATTTATGATTACCCTAGTGGTACTCAATGCAGGAGATACTAAAGCATTTTAAAAGTGACCCATACGTTTTTAGCACCACAATTTCATGGTATGAATTGGCACAGAGGAAAATGAGTACACAGGTGTTAGTAAATTATCATAATAATGTGATATTTAACATTTTTGATATTAAGATTGAAGTACAGTTGGGCTTAGAATGTAGCTGAAACCAAAGTGTTTTTTCATTTTAGTAGGGAAAGGTTAAACCCCTGTCAGTTTTCCTGCCATTTGTGCCCTACTGTAGAGATTTCCCTGGACTTCCTGTCCTATAGGCACAAGAGAAAGTGAAAAGAAATCTCAAAAATATATCCAAAGTAAGGAAATATGCCCTCTGGGACTTTTGTCCTTGGGACAACAGTCCAAGTATATTTTTGCGATAGGTTACAGGTTAGGATTCATTTTTAGGGAACAGTTTAAGCGTAAAGGGGAAGTTTAAGGGTATGGGTTAATTAGGAAGGATAGTATTAAGTGTAAGGATACGTTTTAGCAATATGTGATAGTTAGGGGACCATGGATTGTTATGGTGAAACTCACACTTGATTTGAGTCTGAACTGATGTTTACTAAGAGACACTGGTACATGTGAGCATTACACAATAATCAGGGTTTCTCTGAATAGATATGTCTGTTCAAACAGAACTTCGAAGTGATCTCACCATCATGATGCTCATAAGGAAGCCAAGTGTGCTTGGTGTTCTGGTAAGTATAGTATGAGTTACGCTGTGAACATTGCTGAGCACGGAAATCTTCAAACGGTCCTCTGCATTCTTCATTGTTACACATCTGATATTCATAGGTGGGACCAGGACAATCTCGACCACCATATGCAGGACTGCAGAATATAACATAAAGGCAACAATGTGTTCACATTTTTACCATCCCAAACACAAAGACCACAACTTAAAATTAAAGCATCAGCAATACTTTCATACTTTCACTATACATGAAGAAAAATTTGAATATTGAAGCCGAATATTCTATCTTTACAAGTTGTTAGCAGCACTACTTCACAATGTTCAATAAAATGTGTTTCTAATCTTTTTTTCTAAATATGCATATATGCAGATACTGTATATACATTTCCTGTTTTTTTTTTCTAAATATACATAAGATTATATTATTATAAAGGAATTATATTACGCCTACAGTTTGTGCAACGCTTTACTATAGAAGGAAGACATTACAGTTACAATAGAATACAAAACAAGATGGGTAGGAGGGCCCTGCTGTAAGAGCAGCACATACTGTATATATACTTCCTGTTTACAAATCTTTTCTGGCTGGTCTTAATGTTTTTTTTAAAGCTAAAAATGTTTGTTTATTTTTTTTATAGAGTGATGAGGGATTAGAAAATCTGTCAGGTTTTTACTACTTTTCCTGATGTTTAACTTTCTTTCTTTTTCTCTTGATGACCACCAAAAATTTTAGTTATCACAAAACAGGAATAGAGGGTAAGGCTGGCCATACATTTCTCTATTTTTATAATGAATACAAAATAGAGCATAGAGCATATTCCTCAACACTACGAGACTTGCTCAAGCAGTGATGTTGAAACTAGAAGTGTGCTATCCAAACTGAATGGTGCCTTCCAGCCTGAGTAGTGCCTAAGCTGAATCTGACTATTACTGCGCAAGCACAATGAAGGAATGCAGTGACTTAAACATCGCTCAAGCTGAGACAATGATGCAGTGCTCCTCCAGGAACCTGACAACGCTGGGGGGGGGGAGAAGCCAGCTGGTTTACGGTTCTGCAGCATTGATATACCATTGCTGGGACTGGGGCCACTAGCAACTATAAGGCAAGATCACTAGGTAATTCAATACTTCTAAAGAAGGATAATAAAAAGATCATAGTTTAGTTGGGCAATGATTATGATAACCTTGTGACACAGACGTTTTTATTTTTGCCTGGACAAAAACTTTAAGATATGCGTTACAAGATTTATTTGCCATTACAAAACTAAATGAAGATCCAGCCAAGGTTCTGTGTATTTCTAAATGATTACATTAAAATAAAATAAAAAATGTGACATGGTTCCCTACTGTAAACGACCACATAAATCTTTATCACATCCTCTTCTATAAAATGGCATGACAATTTTCTAGTTGATGTCTCTACTGTAGTGTTTTACAATAGCAGCTAAATAGTGACAGCAATAAAATACTGGAGTACTAACTGCAGATCTTTGTTAATAATATTTTGCCCATCATCACATTCTACATTCACATAAAGTATTTTATTTAAAGGTCTCTTATGTTTTAGGCACATCTACAAACATGTCTTGCCAATGCTCAATTGTCTTAAAGTATAAACCGCTAAATCTTATGATGATGTACAGCAGAAATAAATGAGAGGGGTATCGAGAAAAAGAAGAAAAAACATCTGAGAAAGTAGAAGCAGTTGAAACAGCAAATGATGGCTTTGAGCTATATTAACATTTGCCTTCAATAAATCCAAACTTCTGAAAATTTATTGTTTTGCTATATTTCTTGTGCCAAGTCTGTGTTTATGTAATCTGAAAAAACGGTGGGGAAAGAACAAAAAGAGCATACAGATGTGACTATATGGAGAAGCAAGAACCACCAGAAGCATAACATATGTTTACATTTTGGGGAACTGGAATTTGAAGGAATACAGGGCACGAGTTAGCATTCTGATCTTTACGGTCGTCTACATTTAAACTTATTAAACATTGCATAGTACCATAGTAACTAATAATTATGGCATCTCCAATAGTCACCAAATACTGTCTCACGTCTTAATTGTTTTTCCTCCTTGGCAGCTAAAGAACATGTCTTAAAATTGCTACAGTAACCTGTTTGACTATACCTGCAGAAATTGCCCACGGTATGACTCAAGACAAATGGTATGTGTAAAAGAAATACACAGCATCATACTGCCTGATGAACATATAAACACGCCAATGGCAAATACTACATTTTTTCAAGCAATGCATAATTTTGTGGTCTGTTACTGCTATAGCTCTGGTGTGATGTAACGCTGTGAAAATAAATAGAGGGGGGTGACAGAATGGCTTAAACATTTTGAACTGTGATTTTATTTGACAATGAGAGCTTTCAAAACTCCAAGAGTCATTATGGATTATATAAGAGCCTTGGCTATATAGAAATCATTTTTGACTTGCTTTTCTATGCAGCATTATGTAACAGTCTGTTGACATGCACTAAAAGAAAGACAAACTGAGAATGAACAGGGTGCAAAATATCCGGTCATCACTTTAACTCACACACTATTGGCTGACCTCTGTGTGACTTACTTCTCTCAGAAAATGCAGTCATTTTCTGTATCCTCCCCCTCCTCTCACTATGACAGTATACCATGTTATCATTGTTGGATGTAAAACTGGCTAAATATGGAGCAAGGGAACAACAGATGTAGACATCTGTGTTAATCGTGATAAAACAGCTCTATTCCTTCAAACACTAAACTCTGTCTGGAACATCAACTTTTTATCTTCTGTAAGTATTTTTATATTTTACTCACAAACCTGTACTATTTTTAAAGGGTAACACTGAGCTGCATTTTTATTGCATGTTTATGTTTTATTGTAATATTTCCAGCAAGCAAACGTGGAGACTGATAATGAAAAGTGTGCTTTTCATTAACACTACAAAATATCACACACATGGGGGTTAATTTACGGAAGGCAAATTAGCACTTTGCAGGGGAAGTCTCCCCTAGGTTAGTGAATATGGTGACATTTCACTTAGCAAAGAATACCCAGTTATGTACCCAATCTAGGAAAATAGTATTTTTGCTTGAACATAATTGGGTGATAGAAGTCAGCAGAGCTTCACCTCATTTGCTAAACTAAGGGAAAACTTCCCTTGCAAAGTGAACAATCTGTTTAGCTTTAGTAAATCAACCCCACTGACTCAACAAAAAAAGTTAACCACCTAGACATACAGTCTAAAAGCCACATATTTGCTACTGAACTTCTAAATATCACAAGCCTGCTTACTAAGACCACAGTATGAAGTTTAAAATTCAATATGGCAACTCAGCACCATGATACTAAGATATAATACTATGATAGATAAAATGAAATAAAATTGCAAGCTGTTGTGCCCTGATAATGTAAGATTTATCAGTCCTTATAGAACAGCTATGTACAGCATTACACTAAAATGACTGTTAGCTGCTATCAAACATTGTAAAATGAAGTATGTTTCACATACATAACTGAGAAAATAACATCTAAGCAATGCATCCTTCGTGTTAGTTACCTAGCAGTACTTAAATTATATGCTCGGCATTTCATTTTCCAAATTAGAATCCAAAGTAGAAGATAATGTGACCGCCCTTACAAAAGGCCTTTGTGATAAATGACTAGATTACCATGGTGCCTGATAGTTATTTGGTTATTTACAAATTGCCATGGTTAATGATGATGTTTGCTTGGAATTTCATTGTAGAGCTACAGTAATTTTTTAAGTTACCATGATAGCCTTATACATTATCCATTGTTGGGGTGTTTGACCATAAATCAAGTCAATTATAATTAAGGTAGAACAGTGTAAATACGTCTGATGCTAAAATGGTACTGCACATGGGTCACTTTGGTAAACTCCAGCTGTACATGATGATGTGCGAGATACACTATTTCTTTAAGTTCACACCTACACATACTGTCATGTACTGGAATTGTGCCGAAGCTAGCTGAAGGATCGGCCGAAGCTACGGCCAGATCCTTCGGCAGCTTTGTGAATAGACCCCAATATGTTCGCAGAACATCTCTGCATCTCTGTACATCATCGCTGGTTTTATCTGGCTGAGACTATACAGGAAAACAGTTCCATGTGTTTACTGGAAACCAAAATAATAAAAAACAGGAGCTTTACGTAGCAAGTGGTAGAAATTATAGACCTAAATACAAGATAGACATATGTAATCTATGTATTCACCTGTTATCAACATTGCAACCCATAAATGTGCGTCATCTGCCATGTTTGTTGAGTAGGCAATCAAAAGAGCAGAGATGTCCACAAAGCACACTAATGCGTTGGAAACAATCAGGTTGTAGTTTGCTATATCTGGTTCAGTGAGAAATTATTGTTGATTGGTTGTCAAATGTGACTGCACTTTGCTTGCTGCAATATTGAACTAATCTGGCTTACATTGCCACAGCAATAAGATATCACTGTTGTCAGGATCCAAACACAGATTGTTCTGTGCCTGGTTGTGTCACTAACTACTGAGCCACCTGAAGTCCTGGATAGCACCCTGCTGGATCTCTTGATCAATCCTCATAGATACCCAGTTTCTTGAACGTTGAACTCCCCTAGACTATTTTATTTAAGCCATGCCACTGCATTTCCTGTTTGCAAGATTATTGTGTTTATGCCATAATTTTGTTCTTTGTTACTACTACTTCACTACATCCTTCTTTACTCTTACTGGTGTACCGACCCTTGGCTGCCTGTTCATCGACCACACATTATTTCCATATCAAACCTGATACCTTTGGCTACCAACTTAAGCTTGATTTCTGACTATACTCCCATATTGCTTATGCTATTTGTGTCTGGAACCCAGCCTGTTTAAAATTACAAACTAGTCTATTGTTTCAGCTACTAAACTCTGAGCCTCATCCCCATTTGTGACCACTGTATTGTTTAGCTATATTATACTTACGGTGGATTATTACATTGTCTGCTACGGGAGCGCACTCCTCCTCCACAGGTGCGGGAACAGGAACCAAACCGTGACCATGAACCCCACCCGCCATCTTGACTATATGACTGTTCTGGTGTCTTCCAAATGCAATGTCCTTTAAAGCACCACTGAAGATAATAAACAAATGCAACAATATCAGCAAGACATAAATATAGTGTGTCAGTTTAATATTCTATAATGTTAGGTGCAGTGGCGGACCTAAGGAACAAAGTGCCCCAAACCACCACCACCGCCCCCGCTCAGAAGCCCATTGCACCTGCTGCACTGGCAGTAGGTCCACACCTGGATCTCTATATACATAGTGATAGTGGGGAGTATAGCACACAGTAATCTCTATATACACACTGATCTCTTCATACCCAGTGGGGAGTATAGCAAACGCTGATGTCTATTTACATAGTGGGGAGTATAGTACACAATGATCTTTATATACATACTGATCTCTATATACACGGTGGGGAGTATAGCACACAGTGATCTCTACATACACACTGATCTCTACATACACAGTGGGGCGTATAGCACACAGTGATCTCTACATACACACACTGATCTCTATATACACAGTCAGAAGTATAGCATACACCGATCTCTATATACACTGATCTATATATACATTGATCCATATATACACGAAAATCTCTATGTACACAGGAATCTCTGAGCGGTGTCAGTTCTGATTGGCCCCCCATACAGTCCGGATTCTATATTCACCTGCTCTCCTCCGTCTGCCTCCCCCATCGCCAGCTCTCCTCCAGTTGTCTCAGCGCCCCCGCACTGCTTGCCCTGGGCTCTCCCCTCTCCCGCTGTCTGTTTCTAGGGATGTAGCCCAGAGTCCCAGTGCGAACCCCAGGTACTCTGCACTGCCCCACCAATGCCCACCAGTGCCTGGGTCCCCCATAGCCTTGGACCCTGGTGCAACCACAATGGCTGCACCTCATTAGGTGCCCAATAAAACATTACTATGTACTTTTGGACAGAGTGCACTAACGGTCAAACTGTTTCATTTTTTCTGCATGTCTTGAGTGATTTAAGTTTTCCACAAAGCTGTATATGCAGGGACAAAAGGATGGCATGTAGCCTCCAGGCCAACAAATGGCATCATTGAGTTATATAAATCTAAAATGAATGTGCTAGTCTAAACATTGGTTCTTTCAGGAGACTTGTTACTCTGAAGGTTATGTGCTACCTGATTACACACATAAGTGCTAAAGTCTGCAAGTTATAAAAACACTGCTCATTGTTCTTTTACATCAGTCATGCAATGGAGGAGATCAGCAAAGGGCAAATAAAAAGAAGAACATTCATAATAAACTACAAAAACATATCCCTTTAATATTTTATTCAACTGTTGCTATTCTTGGGAAATAAGTGTACACATTATTTGAATTATATCAAAAGTCTAAAAACTCTGCAAGAAACTTTAATGAACTGGAGTATTCAATATCTGCAACATAAATTGGTTAATCCTCTAATAAGAAATTCTGTACCTTGCCAGGAGAACATTCAGTTCCATCAAGAGGGGGGCCCTTCTTCGTTTTGCAGAAATAAGGATTGTCTGGGTGGCTGCACCACAGCTGCTTGCAAGGGTCAAAAGTCCTAAACTGTGAGAACAAACACTCGGAGTATGACTATCCATGAGCAGCATTCAGTACATTTAATTAGTAAAAAATTCAGGATTCAAATGTACATGGGAAGTAGCCAACTCGTAAAGCAAACAAACATATTTGTTGATATCACAGAAGGAAAAAAAATGTCTTCATAATAAGTTATGGAAAACACTAACACCCAGGCAGTATGGTAATATCTTGTTCTTAAATAAATTACATGTTCTTTGCTTCTAAAACATTGCATGTTAACCTACAGAATATCATTGCTAGATATGAAACATGCCCTTTTTGCTGTATGCATGCCCATGCTGTATAGCCAATTAATATTAATGGGATACAAAGAGAGAACTTCCATTACATCTTGCAAAGGTGGACATTAAAGGTCAGCAAGCATTCTTCTTAAATCAGAATCTGGTCATAGACACCAGAGGGCATTTATACATGAAAGCAGGATCCACCCCTCCTCAGGAATTTGTGCTGGCCATTAGACATGTGCGATTCGTTTCGTTCCGAATCGAAAATTCGGACGAATTTCCGGAAATTCGGACATTCGGATGTATCCGAATTACAGATATAACGAATGCAAACGAATCCGAATTTCCGTTTCCGAAATTCGGTAGCGGTAGTTCGTTCGAACGTTCGTTTCGTTCGTTGCAGCAAAGTGACATTTGAGAAGGAGAAAAACATTTCCCCCCTCAAAAGTCACTTTGCTGCAAACGAGCGAACGAATGAACGAAACGAATAAGAAACGAAACCGAAACGAACGTTCGACCGAACTACCGCTACCGAATTTCGTCCGAATCCGAATTCCGAATCCGAATTGACTTTCACACCCGAATCCCAAAAAACGAAATAACACAAATCCGGATTTAAAACGAAACGAAACAAATTTTTTGGCAGTGCACATGTCTACTGGCCATTGGATTCTGAAAAGCAAATGGTCACTTTGGTTGTCCCTTTGTGTTTTTGCCTATGGAGCAGGGCAGGGAACGCAGACACTTCTTCGGCCAGCTTTTCAGTCAAAAATACAACAAATCAAGAAGGTTTTCTAACCTCTTCGATTGCTGTTCTCCCAATGAGCCTCAGCTGGCGGTGTCTGTGGGTAGATATTAAACTGTCACCCAGCCAAAAGCAGCCACATTATTTAATATCTACAGGCTCCTTATCACAGGACTTAGAAGTCTTACTATCACAGTTATCACTGTAAAAAGTGTCCCCATTGGAAGATGTATCTTCTACTCCTGTTATGGTGACAGCTGTAAAACTTAAAGTGTATTTCCACTTTTGCAAAATGGGAACACCTATTTTAAATTTGTTACATGTTCCCATTCACATAGCATAAGCTACAAAAATAAAAAAAAAATCTTCTTGCAGTTTAAATTGCTTCTACTTGGATTAGGGTTATAGGGGCAAGCAAATTCTTCTTGCTTCTATTTCTTTGAATTGTTAGGTGGGGCTGTCAGGAGTGAGAGGTCTTGTTCATTGAGAGGTGGCTTGTCCATTTTATGTTAATGAAACTTATAAGATAAACACAATCCTCAAATTTTAGTCTCAACATTTTCCATTAGGACAGACCACTGTGAAAGGCTAAAGAAAACATGGAATCAGTCATCTTCCATGATTTAACAAAACATCTAAAATGTAAGACATTTAAAAAAAAGTTATTTTTCAATATGCTGTGTGAACAGGATCACATAACAAATTTATGGAGGGGTTTTCCTAAATTTGACTGCAAGTGAAATACACTTTAAAAAACCCGCAAGCCTTTTTTTCTGGTGACAAATAGTGAGATTAAAGAAAGTTTCCATACTAAATCCAGTACTAGAAAAACAAGTTTCGCCTGGAGCTCTATTTTTAAGTGACCAAAAAGTAAAATATTTTTTATACATTGAGCCAATTTCTACCGTTTAGAAAAAATTCTAAAAAAATAATAATATGCATTTATTATTTTTTGCAAAGCAAAAAAAGCATTATTTTTTTTAAAGCATTGCAACCATTATCAATGGATCACAGGCGCATCCTGTGGCTCCTGCAGATTCTCCACCCCGTCCCTGTCTGTACCTCAGTATCTATTGGGGTGTCTTGACTGTGCAGGCTATTTTTATAAAAAAGAAAAAGCAGAATAACCCTTTAAATTAGTAATTTCAGTGATGTGTATGTGTCACCCCAGCTGGTCAATACTTACAGCAGTACACATCTTGTAGCCCACTCCAAAATCAAATCTGCATTGTTCATCCATGGAGTAGTTGATTCCTGGAAGTTCTGGTAGTTTTGGCCATTTGTGCTCAAAGGGGTCATCCAGGAGGCAGTCATAGGAACTAGATAATTAGAGGGATAAGGGGTAATGATGTTTATTCCTTCCTTATGTGTTTACGTATATGTATTATATATATACCTAAGAAATTGTCAGCATTACCAAAGCAATGAATACAAACACAGCTCACAAAGATTAGCTTTTTAATCCAAAAACAACCAAACAACAAAGGAGCTTTAACTGAAAGGGACAGCATGTTTATCCCAGACGTGCTTGGGGTTATTTGGAGAGATGTTCTGCAATGTCACATATGTGAGCATTTGGCAAAACAAAAAAACAAAGAGCAACGCCTAATTATATGACATGGTAGAGCTTTCTCTATATACCCCCAAGCTAAGCTAACATTGTGTTTGCAGTTCTGTATGAAACAAACACTTTGCAATTTTAATTAGAAAACAGAACCATTGCTACTGCTAGGAGGAAAACTTTTTATTGTTAAAAGTCTGCATTAAAAAATGAGTCCTATGTATGAGTGTCAGATGACACATCAAGCCCACAGTGTACCATGAAGTGCAAAAACACCCATTGGACATCATGAAGTTGCCGATACCAATGCAAAAAAAAAAAAAAAATATTTTAAAAAGGGATGGGTCATAGGTGGGACTGTTTACATACTTACTTACCGTGTTTCCCCGAAAATAAGACACTGTCTTATATTTTTTTTGCCCCCCCAAAAAACACTAGGTCTTATTTTCAGGGGATGTCTTTTTTTTTTTTTAATGTGCAACAAAATGTACAACAATCCAAAGATATCTGGTATCACCACCTGTCACAGTAACTGGCGCTATAGAGGAAGTATCGGCTAATGCGGCTCTTCTCCCTCCACCGCCACAGCCTTGCTTTTCGACAGCGCCGACTTCCTTTGCCATCAGGGACGATGGTAGCAGCGGTGTAGCAGTGGGGACATCAGACAGTGGACAGCGCGGTAAAGTACGGTACCATTTACCAATACACATTACAGTTCAGTACCATTACATTAAGCCAAAGGTAGTCAAACTCCGGCCCTCCAGCTGTGGTGAAACTATCATTGCCATGGTGCTTCTCTCTCCGGGAGTCATGTCTGTGGCAGTGAGAATCTTGCAATGCCTCATGGGATTTGAAGTTGCACCACTGCTGGAGGGCCGGAGTTTGGCTACCCCTGAATTAAGCAGTGCCTTCAGGGGGACAGCAGTTGGTGAAGTCTGGTACTGGAGTGCTCCCTGTCACTGCGCTGGCCGGAGGGAGTCCCCTGTCACCCCCTTAATACAGTATGTCCCTGCAGGCTGATACCATCTCTCCTGCTCGTCAAGTTCCCCCTCACATGCTACCACCAAACTAGGTCTTATTTTCGGGGTAGGTCTTATATTACAGGAATCTTGAAAAATAGTGCTAGGTCTTACTTTCGGGGGAGGTCTTATTTTCGGGGAAACAGGGTATGTACTTATGACATTCCAATAGCAGACATGTATGTGTGTGTGTGTCTGTGTGTGTGTTTCTCTCTCTCTCTCTCTCATTCTCTCTCCACACACACACAGATTGAAATTGTGTAATTTTAGTGCAGTCCATGTTTAACCTAGTATGGTATGCAGCATTGATGGCATGGCCAAAGATTCACGTACTGTATATATAAGGAAGCAGAAGTCTTCCAGATAGCAATTGTACTCAGAGCACAACCACACTACAAAAGATTGTCTAGACTTCCATTGTGGTTTATGACTCATCTGCTATTAACATGTTTTACATACAGATGTTCAGATTACCCTCTTGGGTCATCTAACGTGTCTGAATCTGCTAAGCAAAATCTAACCAGCCAACACATGCATATTTGTATTAAAGCTGATTGTTGAGTGGACATACACAAGAAATCATTCTATATACACTTCACACATTATTTCAATAACTCACTGTATATATCTGTTAAGTTCTTGCTTGCTGCACCTAGACCAGTGATAGCGATGGAAAGCAGCCTGTACCAGGGGGGCCATGATGCTTCCCATACTGGTTTCATCCGCACAGCGGTTCCCCTGTCCATCGTGCTCCATACCAAGCCTTCAAGAGAAAGAACATAATACAGTCTAGTTAATACAGTCTAGTCTACATTCAGTCATGCTCACAATGAAAATCAAATGATTGCATAACTTCAGTATTTTTAAACTGGATGCACATATATTTATAACACATAAAACTATAGACAGAACATAAGCTACAAACATATCTACACACAACCTGATGGATTGGACTAAAGGTATACATTCTGATCCACACATGTCCACATTCAGCACAGGAGATATATTAAAGACAAATACATTTCTACGATGACTTGAAGCTCAACTCCAGACAATTTTTTTTTTTGGTTTAGCATTTAAAGTGAACTAGGGCCTAACCTTTTTTGCCCATAGTTCTGTTTAGGGTCACAGGAGGACATATACTAATGTCCTTCGGTGACCCAAAACTCAGATATTGCCTGCTATATGCTGAGAGCGAAGAGCCTCGCCACAGCTGGGACGGATTCCGACAATGTTGTCGAGATCCACCCCACTGGCTGGCTAACTAACAGCTCGGGCCCCCCAACACAAATGGCTTTAAAAAGCCATTTGCAAACAAACAGATCACCTAGAAAAAAAAATACCTCAGCCCTAGGTTCCAATGTTTGCAGACACAGGTGATATCACAAGGCCTCACTGCTGCCTCCTGGAATAGCTGGGTTCTCAAAATCACATGAGAATGCACTCCTGCAATGGGCTGGACTATATTCTCATTGGAGTTTTGAGCTTCCTGCTCTGCAGGAAGGCTTTTGGACTCCACCCATGCCTCCTGGAAGTGTCAGAGGTGGGGCTGAGGTATCTGTATGCTTACAAATAGCTTTTTATAGGAAGCTTGCAAAAAAAGCAAGGTCCACTTTTTGATATTTTTCACTTGTGCCTTACCAGGGAAATGAGGCAAAGCATTACTTGTTCCATGAACAGCTGGCCCTATTTCTCTTAGACATCTGACTTCTATAATGCACATTTTTTCTTTTTCATATGTTTGTTTTATTGAGGTCTTAGATCATTAAACAGGGAACAGACTGTGTGTAACAAACTCTGTAAAGTGGCTTACAAAAGTACTGGATACAAGCAAATAATTGGACGTACATCTTTATATCTGGGCAATAAAGATCTTGGTTTTGCTATGAATTGACAACACTTCTAAATCTATAGAATAAGGTTGATATTCACAATTTTCTCTTGCTTACACAATCTAGTTAATGTTAATAGCAAAGTACGCCTGAATGTAGTGACTATAACACGTATAGACTTTTCACTTGTACAGTGCAGAGAATTGTAAATCTAGCTTTTAAAACATTGCTGGTTTCACTAACAGCCTTATTTTAGTATGTTTGGACCATTTCCTTTTCATACACTTTTTTATGTATTTTGGAAGTCTCAGGTATTCAAACTGAGAACACACTGTAAATAACACATTTTGCAAACTGTAAATGTACTGGCTAAAGTACGGGAATGCTAGGTCGTTTACAGTTAGATTATATACATATAGTAGGTCACTGTGGACTGCTAAATTTGTACTTAACATGTACTTCCAATCAAAACATTTTTTGTTTTGGGAAGAGTATAGCCCCTTACAATGTTGGTCAATGTGAAAAGGGCCACTATACAGGTGAAACTCGAATAATTAGAATATCGTGCAAAAGTAATTGCAGTAATTGCTGCAAAAGGGGCCCAAACCAAGTACTGAGTACATATGCATGCTTGTACTTTTCAGAGGTCCGATATTGTTCTATGTACAATCCTTGTTTTATTGATTGCATGTAATAATCTACTTTTTTGAGGTTGTGGATTTGGGGTTCTTGGGGTTTTCATGAGCTGTAAGCCATAATCATCACAATTATGACAAATCACGGCTTGAATTATCTTGCTTTGCATGTAATGAGTCTATCTCATATATTAGTTTCACCTTTTAAGTTGCATTAGTGAAATAAATGAACTTTGCACAATATTCTAATTATTCGAGTTTCACCTGTATACTGGAGATCAGTGGAAAAGTTCCTCCTTGTATTGATGCTCATTATAGTGCCCATATAGCTTGAGAAGCCAGTTATTGGATAACAGGGCCTATATAGTAAAGTAAAGTGACCTTATGTTCACTACAATCATTTAAACATGGGCAGAGTCATTATAAATAGAAATTTATATAAAAATAGGGCCCTTGTATATGTGCCTTAACTTTAACAATGTAGTACACATGCTTTTTTTCAGGTGCCTTCGGTTCTACTGTATATGGGGTTGGTTTACTAAAGGCAGTTATGATGTTCACTTTGCAAGGGAATTTGCACTTTGCAGGGAAAGTTTCAAGTTTAGTGAACAAGGTGTAGCTTTGAAGACTTCCATTTCCCAATCATCTGCAAGCAAAAATACTTTTTTTTTAAAATTTTTACTTTCCTTGCACATTATTAGGTATTCTTTGCAAAGTGAAATTTTACCACATTCACCAAGCTAAAGGAAACTACCCCTGCAAAGTGGAAATTTCCATGCAAAGTGAACAGCCTATGTGCTTTTAGTAAATCAATCCCTGTGTGCATTGCGTATACTGTGCATAGTGTGTATGTACTGTGCAATGCTGTTCTTTCCCTTTCCTTGAATTCATCTCTGGTGTTTGGAAGATGCCAGTAGTCCTTTCTTCTACTACTAAGTTTAAAGGTTTGATTCACATTTCTGTTTGACCTCAGCAGGTTTAATGACAAAAGCATGAGAGCCTCAATATTTGCTAATACACACAAGGATGATTATTTAAAAAACAAATAAATAAATAAAATACCACAGCGGAGACCATCCCTAATAATACCCTCTCTAATGTAGCAGATGCTGTCAATCAGCATGGGTGTTTGCTCAATTATACAATCTCATGTGGTTAAGAGTGAGTGAATTCTGAATCACATCGTATACAACATAAAAAAAAATGTGCTTACTAAAACGCTAAACAATCCAACTCTCAAAATATGTACCTCATCGTATGCTCCAGGTGGCCAGAGCAATGATGTTCATATGAAGTCATCATGAGCTCTTTGATCTCCAGATGTGAAGATGCAACAGATAACCAATCATTTGTAAACCATTTTTTAAAATCTTAACCAATTCTGTCACTGTGTATAGTGCTTTACTATCTAAGGGTGTCAATAGACATAGGAGGATTCTCAAACGTTCTTCTAGCATGCACTCAAACACAAATGCTTGCCTCAATTTGTAATTATTTTTTATGTCAATGGATTTGGATGGTGGAGTAGTGCTGGCAGAAGCTGACATCTCAGATTGCAGACTGTTATGGAGCTATATATGGGATCAGCTTTAACTTGGATTTATTAAACAAACTCAAAAGTTAAAAAAAAACCACTTACACGTGACCTGTTTCATGGGCAACCACAAATGCAGAAGAAAATCCATCTTCATGATTCAGAGTACAACTACGTAGGGGGTGGCACATTCCCGTCACAGGAGCATAACCTGACAGAAAGAAAATAAGGGACAAAAGTTAACCAAATGTTTTTTTAGTTTGTGGTAGACTGACATTGTAATCCCTACCAGTGCTCTCATACACTAAAACTACTGTAACAAGATCTAATTAAAGCATTATGTGAATGCAAAGAAATGCAGGTAAAGCATCTTCACTTGGCTGTTTTGCCTTTTTGTTAAAAAGCAAAACAACATCCTTACAGTAAGGCCAAAGAAGATACTTATATACGATGGTATCCTTTCAAAGGCAACTAAACGAAGTTTATTAGCTCCTACAGTATACTTAGGAGCTAATAAAGTATAATAAAGCTAATAAATATACGTAGGAGCTAATAAAGTAAAACAGTATAGTATAAATGGCCAATATATTGACCTCTTGCACAAGCCTGCTTTTTACTGATTAAAGAAAGAAGTGATGTTGTACAGATCATAGAGTTGTTCAGTTAGTACCAAAGCCCTATACAAGGAATATCATTACATTAAAATGTTCATAGGTAAATAAAAAAATGTTTTTCATAGAGATCTGTAGGTTTCTTTCTCACACTTAAACAGGCAATAATGTGAATGCAAGGTGACACAAAAATACCACTTACATGTAACTAGTTTTAAATGCAGACTGGAGTTTAAAACAAAAGAGGATGAAGTCTAGGGAGGCCAATTTCTAGGAGAGTGGCATACTGTCCCTCATCAATTCTTTTTAAATGTTCTGCTCAAAATTACCTTAAACCAGTTCCTGAAGATCCCAGATTCCGGGATCTCCAGGACCCAGTCACAAATGCATTCAAGTACCTTAACTATTAACAAAAATGTATCTTATTTGTGTATCACTCGGCTGTAGATCCTCAAATCATCTCTGAATTGGTGCTGACACAGTCCTTTCTTCTGGAGGGTGGCTTCTTTTGTTCCCCGTGGTCCCTGTATGTGTTATTAGGTGTCCACCCTATTAGAACCCTTATTCAAGGGTAAAATGTCAGATCTACTGCCACCAGAGGAAGAACAAAATGTAGCACTCTGAGGAGGTGTTGTGTAAGAACCTCTTTTGATGCATTTTCTGATGGTGGCAGGACCCCTCTGATGGCCAGCATGCCTCCGAATCTCTTATCCTAGACAGGATTATCTGTAAACCACAGCAGTCAGCAGCACTCACAGGCAGCTCTTGAACCACATGATTGCTGAATAAATGGGAATAGGAGGAGGCAGGTCAGAGTGCAGTGGAGAGGATGAGGAAATGGGGCAGGCTTCATGTTATTATTTATTTATTTTATTATAGTCAGGGCACTAGAGTTATAGCTGCAGGGGGAAACCCTACGGCCATAGGATTCCTCCCCTTTCACAATGCAGGGGAAGGGCAGACATCAGCAAATAGAAGGTGGAAATTCTATGGCCGTGAGGAAGGGCAGGCAGCAGTAAAAAGTTCAGTATACTTTTTAATGCTGCCTTTTTCCCTACGTTATGTTATGAAACATTTGTTATTACCCAATTTTGTGGTAAAATATAAAAGACATGGTCACGTTGGGTAAATAGACAACACACATGTCAAGACTTAAAATTGCGTGCATTTTCCCACATTCGTGGTGATATGTAACATGTGTGACGCAATGGGCGCAATCATCGCCTTCGCATGTAGGTGCACCCGACTGATGTTTGTGTTTGTATTAGGGAGTGGGGGACTTGAAACATTTTTTTGTGTGTTTTTAATTTTTTTTATATGTGACTTTAATTTTTTTTAAACTTCTTTTTTGTTACCCTTAACTTTATTGCTATCACATAGGGGGCTGCCCTCTTTATTACAGACATCCTCCTCTTTAGGTCCTCTAGGTCCTCTTTATTGCAGACATCAGGTGTCTTTAAGACTCCTAATGTCATCTAGGGACCTCCAAAGAAGCTGATCCAAACAGCTTCTCTCCGGCTTCTGTAGCTGGGAAATGACAGCTGAATGCGGAAATTATGTAATCCACATCACTTCCACATTCAGACACTGGAGGGGAGATCAGAGGGAGTGTGCTGATCTCCCTCCAAACTCCAGTCACTGAGCCGCATGGGGCACAGTGGAGCCTGCGACTGGCGTCGGCGGAGGGGGCGCACCTTTGCAGACATCATACAAGCGATCAGGTGGGTCTATAGCCGCCCGAAACCTTGTATGCAAACAAGCATCACCAGCTGTATTAAATACAGTTGGTTTCCCACTCGAGCAAGCGCAGGCACAAGGAAATTTAAAAACGTCCACCTGCATCCAGGAAGCCACAGTCCGACCGTTTAATTACAATGGCTGGACGTCAGGTGGTTAAAACGAAAGTGGAGATTTCCTTTAACATGATATTATCACTTGTAAAGCCTATTTTTATTGTAATTAGACACTTTGTGTTATGGGGTGACAACACTCTGCCCCTGTCTTACATAAGATTGTAAATCACCCCATCACATGCTCTCCCAAAGGACACTGTAAGCTTCAGTGCTGATGCATATTGCATATAGGCATGTTGCACTGTTTTCATCATAAAAAAGCTTGGTTAAAAAAAACTACTGCAGCCAGAAACAATTAGGAAATATGTAATGTGGAAAAAAATCAGACTGGTCTCACAAGTAGTGCATGTGGCAAGGGACAGGCTGTAAAAAGGCAGCATGTCATCAGCAGCATTACCATGTAACAAATTATGAACATAGATAACAACTCTCCCTCCCACACACCCCAATTCTCCAAGATACACAGCCTTTTGCTACCTACAGTACATTCAGTAAGGGTTTACATCTACTTTAAGAGACCCGCCGATGCCTACAAGCCCTACAGTAATCTCTCCCTGTGCACTTTATCATTACCAGCAGCGCTTCCTATGTCTTTCCTATCACAGCTAAAGCGCAGTCAATATGGCTGCTAGGAACCCTTCCTTTTTTAGTGAGAGAATTGGCTTATTCAAAAGCCCCCTTATTGGCCCTTCTAAGCCAGCTGACCTAAGTTCAATGGACAGGCAATGAATCATGGCTACTGTGACGGACTGCACCGTCACTGTGCTAGTTGGAGGGGGCTGCAGACTGGCCTCTTACCCACCGATTATGGCCCAGCAAGAGAACAGGATCCTCACCTGTTATCTGATGCTCACCCTATTGTACTGTGTGACTGTGTATGTAAATGTCTGATTCACTGTGTAAGCTGTTATCTGTGTTTGTCATGAGGAGGAGGGGAGGGGTTGTATCCCTCCCAGTGTCTCTAAAGTGAATGTCCTTTGTTTAATAAAGGAGTTGCTTTTCTATGTTGAACCTTCAACATGAGTTTTGCTGCGTGATTGGGGGTTAGGGGCTGGTTACTGCGAATCTGCTGGCTGAGAGTGGGGTTTGGTGGGCAGGAGATGCTCTTTGGCGGAGGTACCCAGTCGGGGTACCTGGGGTCCGTCACAGTTACAATTCCCGCATTAGTTTGATGGTTTATCTTAAACCAATGGTAGACCCAAACTCAAACCTCATTCATGAGACATCAGCAATTTAACGCTCTAACACGCTCTAGATAAATGTAGTTGTTGTACTTTGTGGCTTACCTAAAGGGCTATGATATTGTAGTGGTTATTTTATTTGAATCCTTGCTTAGCTTTAACTGTAACACTGCCCTAAATAACTGGTATGAAATAGCAACAGGTCTAATAACCTTTACTTAACTTTCAATATTTTATTTGGTGCACACATCAATGTGTTATTATTAAAAGACATAGATGTGCTTTAAGAAGTCCCTTACGTGTATTTGTTAAGCATGAAATGGCTGGTGTAGAAATATACTCTTTTGTCCACTCTTTCCTATATAAGGACACATCACAACCTTTGTAGGAGGTATATTTACAAAAGATTTAGTAACAGCATGGATTTCATTCTGTTTGCAAAACACAGCCACCTAATTGATATTACTTTTATTGCTCCATTTGCACAAACCAACTGTTACTTGCAGTGATTTTCCATAGAAATAACTGCAGATTAAAACCATTAACATGGGAGAATAAAAGACATGCTTTACAGTTGAGTAACCTAGAACAGAAGATATTCACTTACTCTGCAGCTGTGAACATGACATCAAATACAGGGAAGTGCAATAATATAACATTCTCCACTGGTAACACAGTTGGCTAGGTTCCAGGACATCATAAGCTTCCTTACCAGTTACATCATCGAAGCCTTACATGGCAAGAATACACTAATATGTCACATAACAAAACTCTTGGCAAATTGACAGAAATAAGTTGCTAATTGTGGCTGAGTCTGATCATCAGCTGGGCTCTGGGACTGTATTAAACTGAATCCAAAAAGTTAATTACCTTAATAAACAAAAGTTTGGTTTATGGTTTAAGCCTGTTTATCTATTCAAACTTATTAGCTCAACTTCCAATTAAAATATAACATATAGCACATGAAAAAATACAGGCCCTTACCTACACAACCAGTATAAATTGCTGTTATTATTTGTGGGCAACTATTACCTAAATCCAGCTTGTTATGTGCATTCTAGAGGAGTTATAGCCACATCGCGTACATTTTTCATGTCTATGGGAGGGCTACAACCCTGCCAGCTGGCCAGTGGGGAAGACAGTTGATTAGACAAGTTAAAAGTTCTTTCCGAGTTGCTTTGTTCCTCCTTGATAAGCTGTCCCCAGTCTCCTGCATACAGTACCCACTTTACCCTCTTCTTTCACTTAAATTGGTAAGGTTGAGAAAGCTCAAGGAGAGCTTTTCTGATAACATGCACTAAGGTAAATTGCGATGTCTGTACTTCCCCTCTATGCTCTGTCACCAGAGCTTCCATCTTCTCTTTATAATCTTAGGTATTCTTCTGGGGTCCGAGTCTTTTGCCATCTAAACTGGCCAAGCTGGAATAACATTACTTCAACCCGCCAAAAATACATACCAACATGATGAAAAAATTTTGATGGACCGGAGAGAAGTGTTTATGTCTAATTAGATATATAGGGGTTGATTTACTAAAGGCAGATAGGCTGTTCACTTTGCAAGGGAATTTTTCCTTAGCTTAATGAATGAGGTTAAGCTTCGCTGACTTCTACCGTCTGATCATGTGCAAGTAAAAACACATTCTTTTTACTTTCCCTGCACATGCTTGGGTATTCTTTGCAAAGTGAATGTTTACCATATTCACTAAGCTAAGGGAAAATTCCTTTGCAAAGGAAACAGCCTATTTGCCCTTAGTAAATCAAGCCTGTAGAGACTCTTCTGTCATAAAAAAGTCTACCTAATTTTTTTTCCAAATCAGACTTTAGATACACATTAAGTCTAATCATATATATGCTGGTCTTTCAGTAGACATGGATATATTATAAGCTGACTCCAGTTATGTATCTTTTGCTGAAAGTATCATACAAAAGTTTTGTAATAAACCTTTAGATTGTAAGCCCTCACTGGAAGGGCCCTCCTTACCATCTTGTCTTGAATTGTATTGTAATTGTAATGTCTTCCTTACATTGTAAAGCGCTGCGCAAACTGTTGGCGCTAAAAATCCTCTATAATTATCATAATAATAAACACATGGGACTTTCATCATATGCATTTACTGTAATCATTCATTTGTTACATACCACTTATCTCACCAGATAGTTAATAGCGATGCTCAGACTCCAGAACTAGCGAATATGGCATAATGAATGATCAGTCTAACAATACCAATGGTGGGATTTCAGAGAAAGACATTCCAGGGTGACTACACAGCAGTGGAACTTAGAAGTGGGGCTTCAGGGATAGGTATGCATTTTAAAAACAAAGTTCCCTGATCAGCTTCCCAACCAATCAGGCCAGGAAGCCGCCTCCAAGCTCCCTTGTCACCAGGTGACGAGAAAGCATGGAGCCGGCTTTCTGGCTAATTAGAAAGTCTGGGGGCGGGTAATGACTCGCCGCCCGGCTTCCTGATACCGGAAGTTCCGGTATCGTGATAAGTATTGGGAACATTTGATACTAGTAACGGTATCGGTACATCCCTAGTTTGAATCATCTAAGACTTTTAGCCTTTTTCTGGACTACAAATGTGTTTTTTTAAACATTATGACCAATGGCCATAAATGCCTAATTGTTGATGATCGTAGATAAAAGGCACATTTGAAAACTCCAAATGAGCCCAGAATCTTCCAAACTTCTGTTTTTCATAGAGGTTATTTCATTTTCAGTATACAGATTGAGTATATAATTTCAGAACATTAGAAGTCAAGTTTACATCAGCTTATAGTAAACTAAACCTACTAACCTTTCCTACCATGAAAATATCCCTATAATTGTACTAACCACATACACTCTACAGGTCAGCCAAATGTCTAGAACAAGGGTACTTTTTTATGATTTGTTTTGGCGAAAAGAAGTGCTCTAATGACAGAGACAAAAAAGGATTTGAGAGAAGCAAGATTTAAAATAAAACCACATTCTGCATAAATATACAGAGCCAATGTGTAGAACAACAAAAACATGAAATAACACATCAATTGGACTTAACTATTCAAACTGTTAACACCAACAACCTAAAAAATGTCCACTCACTTGCAAAATATTTTTTTTTTTATATAATAAGATTTTATTTGGTTTCAGATATAATATAAGAACATTGATATAAAAAAGCCTTATTTCATATATTTTATGAATGGGACGCGGCTTATTGATATGCAAATTACCGCGGCCCATTCATATGTTAATATCTCGCTCGGTACCGGGACAGTGCAGGCTGCATGAACAGCACCAGCAAGCTCCGGAAAGAGCACAGAGTAGAGAGGGCTGGGGGAGGAGGTGTTTCTCTGGCCTCCACCACCAGCGCCCTCTAGTGTCTACTGTGTGGTAGTGCCGGCTCTGCTCGCTACCACACAGTAGACACTGCTCTGCACAGAGTCGGCATAGCGAACCGGCCCTGGCTGCTCTGCGGGCCACATTACAAGGTCCGGTTCTTATGAAAAAAAGCAGTCGTTATTTCAATAGGTGAAGTTTGAAAAAGATATAAAAAAACGAGGAAGTATATCCATTTTATAGAGTGCTACTCTACCTAGCCAGGAATGTTTATAATGTGTCCACTTCTTCATTTGTGCAATTGAAGATTGTAAAAGAGGTACATAATTAAGATCATAGAGCTCTGTTAAATCTTTAGAGAGAAATATCCCCAGATATTTTATAGCAGCGGACTGCCATTTAAATGGGAAGTTGGTTTCCAAATGTGAAACTTCCTCACTAGACAGTGTCACATTCAGTACCTCTGTCTTTTGATGATTAACTTTGAAATGACTAACCATGCTAAATTTGTGAAATTCTTCAAGCAATGATGGAAATCCTACCCTTGGATTTGATATATACAGTATAATAAGACATAATCCGCATATAGGCCCATTTTATATTGTTAATTTTGGACAGATACCTCTTTAATAGATGTATTTTTCCGAATTGCTTCGGCTAGATGTTCCATGGCTAGAACATATAGCATTGGGGATAGGGGGCATCCCTGCCTAGTGCCATTCCGAATGTTTATCGGAGATGAGAGACAACCATTTACCCTGACTCTTGCAGTAGGTCTTATATATAAGGCCATCATTTTGTCTACTACAGTTCTGGGAATCCCTATCTGTAGCAAGGTATGAGACGGAAAAATCCCAACTTAGGCAGTCAAACGCCTTTTCGGCATCCACCGACAGGATAAATAGAGGGAGTCCATTAACTTTTGTGTATCTCATAAGGCCCCATTCACACCTAGGCGTATTGTCATATGCGCGTCTGTCGCGCGACCGTCACGCGTTTTTTTTACCGCGATTCGCGGTAAAAAAGTTGCGCGACCGTCGCGCGATTCCAAAGGCTACTTGGCAGTATCCAAATGGAAAACGCCCTACAAAACGGACCAATACGCAGCAAAAACGCTCCGGGACCTTTTCATGCGTGGGCCGTTTTGTAGTGTGTTCGGGACGGGCGGAAATACGTACAGGTGGGAACGATACCATTGACTACAATGCTATTTATTTTTTTGACCGTTTTGTAGAGCGTTCATCGAGCGTAGGACGCGCTACAAAACGGTCAGGTGTGAATGGGGCCTAAGGGTCAGCGTCTTAATAGTATTGTCCCTGGCTTCCCTGCCCTGGACAGATCCTACTTGGTCCCTGTGTATTATTGTATATATATATATATATCCTTCAATATTGGGACTAGTTCCTCCTTAAATTTTTTATAAAACATACCTGTATATCCATCTGGACCCGGGCTTTTTCCCTTGTGGAGGGCTTCAAATTATTGTATTAATTTCTTCCACCGTAATTGGTAGTTCTAATGTCTCTGCCTCCTCCTCCGAGATCCTCGGTACAGGAGTGTCCTCAATATATGTTGCTGCCCCCGATACTGTCTCAAATTCCCCTGGTGATACCTCTTTTTCTAGATTATAAAGTTTAGAATAAACTCCTGAGCTATATGGTCAGTACGATGGACTATACGTTCTCCTTTCCCTTGGATTTTTGAAACGAAAGTACGTGTGATCTGTCCCTTTATTGATCTAGCTAATAATCTACCCCCTTTATCTCCCTGTTCATAGAATGTTCGTTGGATAGCCTCCCTATACTTTAAATATTTCTGATCTAATATGGACTGAAGCTCTAAGCTTTTCTGTTCCAGGGCATAAAATATGTCTATCGACGTATCCATTTTATGCTTACTTTCTAAGTCTGATCCAGGGCAAAATATATTCGGAACATGTATATTTGACCTACAATATGCATATGTAGATTCATACATAAACTCTCTGCATCTCATGTATGAAAAAGGTATATAATGGCCATATACTGTAGTTGTTCTACACAACCATTTTAGAAGACTACAACATATCCTCCCTTTTAGATTGTAAGCCCTCACGGGCAGGGCCCTCCTTACCATCTTGTCTTAAATTGTATTGTGACTGTAATGTCTTCCTTAAATTGTAAAGCGCTGTGCAAACTATTGGCGCTATATAAATCCTGTATAATAATAATACCCATACTCATCTAGGCCACCAATGTTTGGCAACTACAACAAACATCCTTGTGCATAATCTTTTTGTATCCAGTGTTTCTCTGCTATGATTTTTTCTATCAGGACATACACAATTATCCTGAGGATCAGGAACAGACATATGATTTGTGCACACTCTGCAGTTGTACAATGGTTCTCTGGGAATTAGATTACTTATACAAGTATGTAGGCAGAGCAGTTGCGTGGACCTCCTTCTATTGTCACTGTGGCATCATTCATGATGTTCTAACCATGCTCCTTTTTGTAATATCCATGCATTGTCAGGCAGCAGACACCTCCCTCACACGTTGCCTGACTGAAAAAAAAGGTGTTTTCTGTCTAATCCCAGTTGCATATTATAAACAAAGAGAGAGTTTAGGGTATCACAAAATCTATTGTTAATTTATAACTATTTATCTATTTATATAAAGTGAACAAGTGTTTGTACTTGCAAGCAGTTGAATTGTATGTCCCAAAAAAAAAAATTCTGGCCCTTTGGCCAGAAATTATTTTTTGGGACATAGATATAATTTCTGGCCCTTATTAAATAGTTAGTCAGGTTGAAAACACGAGTCCATCTAGTTATATCCATGGAGTAATCTGCCAAGGATCTGTGTGAAAACTGTGTGGCAAGTAATTGGCTTAGCCTGGTACACTGTTTGTATTTTTCTAGTGATTTAATTAATCTCAGTATGAAGCAGGATAATATCATAGGGTAGCGTTGAGGAAACAGGTTTTGTTTGCAAGATATGTTCTTGGATTTTGCTGCAAGGCTAAGTTTGTACAGCACAGCCAATTTACACAAGGTACAACTGTCATAAAATAGTGCTCAGATATTTTAACAGTTCAACAAATCACAAAAGAGGCACAAAAACATGTCTGGCATCATTTGTATCTAAAAGTTAATTTATGGCTTACATTTTTGTAGTGTTGGATATAGCAGGAAGCATAAAAGCCAATGTCAGGTTTTTTTTTTTTGGTGTGTGTGTCTCTTCACTTTCTGTCCTGGAGATGCAACAGGGTGTGAGGGGAAAGTGAGAGGAATTCCCTTCTTAGACAACCGTCACTCAAACAAGTGTCCCCATCTGGAGATTTACCCTCAACTTTAATTATTATTATACAGGATTTATATAGCGCCAACAGTTTGCGCAGCACTGTACAATATAAGGTAGACATTACAATCACAATACAATTCAAGAAAAGAGGGTGAGGAGGGCCCTGTCCCTGAGGGCGTATAATCTAAAACCAAGGACAGTGCTAAAATTTGGGATTTGCATTACTTTCCCACTGCCGGTGGTCACAATGACAGATGGAGAGTAAATCCATCCATCGGGCACACAAACACCAATTAAAACTTGACTGGTGCTACTCTATACAAAACTAGAAAAAGTTTTGGTTATACATAAACTTTTAGAAAGCAGTGTTCAATCATCTAAAAGGTCCTACCCTGCATATAGTCACTCCATTTTCTCCTTAGAGAAATTAGCTTAAGGAGTCTAAAGATGGCTGTTATATCCTACAGAAATCCTTACCGTCATTATCATCATGCAACTTCAGCAAGATTAGACAATGATCAAGTAATTTCTATGAGCAAGTCTGAAGGAAATATATGAATATGTTTTCTATTGCAAACATTTGACACATCACGTGCCAGATTTTCAGACTTGACTGATATTGACCACAAAATTAATTAAAGGGGACTGATATACAAAAATGTTCCAGGTAAAACTTTTAAACATTTGGACACACGCTGTGCCCTACTAAAAGTAAGACAATTATTTGAGTTTTAGGCTCTACCCTGTAAAATTGAAAGCCATTCAGTAGAACTGAAACGCTATAAAGCAGCTCTGCAAGTGACATCTCTTTCAATAGCCAGAATAAACCATGACCTATGGCCCAGTATGTCATTTATGGAATGCGGGAATATAAAATCACAGTAGCTCACAGGTCAAAGTTTAAACAAACCACCGCAGTGAATTGGGGAAATGCTTACAATAATAAATTGTCACTGAGAAGAAGTTGTGTCATGTTTATGTCTCTTTACTTTTATCACTTTAAGTCCAGGGTTAGAAAATTTAGTTTTGCTGCTTTGTCTGTACACACTTGACTGTACACACTGTTGTTCTTCTCCATTTGTTGGTTTATTTACATTCTGTGTAATTAGAAGGCCAATATTTTGTTTTTGTTATTTTCTACAATATGCATTTTAATACTGTAATGGGTGTTGTAACCTTAGAGCAAACCTGTGCTTTTCCCATGGTGGGCAAAACAACAGATTTACTTTATTGCCCCTCTACTCAGCATACTCACTTTGCCTTCACTCTACCACCAGTCAACAGGGCCACAAACTAATAAAAATGTAAAAGCAGAAGTCTATCTAAAAGTGAAATAAGAAACGTTTTGGCTAGAGTTTGGCTATTAACACTTGAACACCAACAATATGGGAATAGCTGTGACAGTAATGAGGTCTGGCCATCACAAAACTAGTCAGGAAACCCTGTTGCACCCTCATTCTGTTGACATTTGCTACTCTCTCTTTTGCAAAGAGTCTTTAAAAGGTCTACAATTCTACTGTAATTGTCATTACACAGGGTAAACAATAACATTCATTAGGAGAACACCGGTAACCAGAGATCTATCGTGCATCCCATAACAATATGTTTATGCAGGCCTGCTTTTTTTAAACTATCCCAATGACACATAGTGAAAGCATTTAGTGAGGTCTGACAGGCAAAACACTAATAGTTAATCAATTAACAGATCAAATAGGGGTCATACAACTATTAAGTAAAATCCACACAGAGAGTCTGAATACATATAACCTGTAAAATAACCCTATTAACAAAACTAGTTCCCAAAATGCACACACTATTCATAACTTTTGACATGGGGGCCCTACAATAAAAACAAATATATAACTTAATTTATCCTGAAACACTGGTCACACACATACCAGGTATACCTATCTTATGAGGTACAGAGGGCCAAAGGCATACATTACCCCTTCTGAGGAAGCTATATGGTAGATGTGAAGTTTGGTGTGTTTAAAACCACAATTTGGTACAATTATCTATGGGTTATCAGATATCAGTAGCATGTGGTAAAATTTAAATATGATGGCATCTAGAAAACTGATATTGTGGGAGGGCGTTTTGAAATATTATACACTTCAGCCCTCCAGTCACACACTCCTGGGCCTTTTTTATTGGGCAGTGATGTCCACAAAGGCAGCTGAAGCCCTCGTTTACGATCAAGGAAAGAACATTTTCCAGGAGACTTGTTATTAGAGAGCAAATATCGTATCCAGTTTATGATTTATTGATTAGACTCTGTTGGAACCCAAAAGAACCCAGGACTTGTGCTAAGTAACTTTATTCTTATTTTCTTTTTGTTTTGCTGTTGTAGTATTGGTTTTTTCTGTATATTTTTCTGAGCCATTGTACTTGCTCTTTAAACAATATTTTAAAATTGTTAAAGTAGTATTAAAGGCTGATCGTTTTTTATCTTAATGCATTCTCTGCATTAAGGTAAAAAAACCGCTCAGTACCCTTTTGTGTTTCCTGTCCCCCCAACACTTACATGTCAGTGATGTCACCGTTGCCAGTCTCCGAAGCGATCCTCCCATTCTCTGAACTTCCTGGTTGCGGGGGGAGAATACTGAAGGCAGAGGAGCCATAGGCTCCTTCTGCCATCACTGACCCTTTAGGGAGGAGAGGAGGAGCGTGGCCTGGCGCAGGGCTATGTGTGTCTATGGATGCACACTGCGGGAACTTGCACGCACAGAGCAGCTGCTTAACTGCTGGCGGCACCCGTGCAAGAGGCAGGTAGATGAGTGCTGTGGGGACCACTAGCAAACAAGCAATAGAAGCTTTTTGAAGAAAAAGAACAGACAATTTATAAGAAGATGGGCCTCCTAGATGTAAAAATTAAAAAAAAAAGTTTCAATATAATTTTAAGCTTCATTACTATGCTCAAAATAAGAATTTAAAGAATCCTTGTCCCTGTGAGGAGCACTACCATATTGTAAACCTGTTATATTAACATGAAGTGACCATGTATAATGCACTAACACAGACACACTGGTCAGGGCCGGTGCTAGGTTTCCTGCCCACACAGGCAAGGTGCATTTTTGCGCCCCCCTCCCCAACCCCCTGTAAAAACAGGGCATTTTGACAAGTACAGGTACTTGTCAAAATGCCCTGTTTTTTCCGCCCTCACCCTGCAGCGCCGTAAGGCGGCCGCCTGACTTGCTTTGCGGTAGCGCCGGGCCTGACACTGGTTTGCAGCAACAAAACAATAAAGACTAGCTTGATGTGGCATATTCATTGAAAATCACCTGAGCATATTCACTGGTAATTATGAGTGAATAATAAAAAATGCCGGCTCAATGCATAAACTGAACAAAGGTCTGATAAAATGAGTAAACTTTACCTTTGCTTGTAAATCCTTGTCTAATTGTCTGAAACTGGATTTTTGAATAGCAAAAGTCCCTCTTTTGGCCAAACTGTTTTCTGTAGTAGGTTATATATATTTCAGTTTTAACAAGACACAAACTGGCTTGACTAAAAGCCTACAAATATCTATCTGCACAAACAGATTAGCAATGGGTTATGGTCTCACTCTTCAACCAGCATGCTGCACATACCTGGCTGACATCATACAAAATACAGTACCTTGCATACCTGCAGGACCAAAATCTTGCCTGGTGAGAAACACAGCATGATCATGGTGCTCAGCATGATCTGGATCTGAACGTTGCTGGGAATGGGCCCAGCGACAAACTTGTTCAAGGCTCCTCGATGGGTTTCCACGTTCTATAAGACTGATGGACTGCAAGGAAAATAAAGCAATCAGAGCACATCAGATAAATTACTGTAATTAATACAAACTGCAAAACTTTGTATATTTAAAAATGTCAATATATGGACACATAATTGTTCAGTTACCGCAAGCCTTGACATAAGAATAAATATTGGGCGATTAACCTGAAGTGCATCTTAATTCAAAGAACCATGAAAAGATGTTCCAACAAGCTCTAGCTAATTAGAATTTGGGGTTTTAGGGTAGCCATAGCCACTTTAACAAGTGTACTTACTTAAAGGACAAGTCTTTTATTAGGAAATAAGAAAAAAAACTGCCCCCTAAGCTAGACCCCCACACACAAACTCTCAGGTGCTTACTGACCTGTTCCTGATGGTTTCCTTTGGTGTTTACTGTTTACCGCCCTCTGCACAAAATCTTCTTCATTGCAGCAGTAACTTTCCAAAGACCTGAATGAGGCCATGCTCCTTGCATTTCTAGTTTAGTAGTATGGCCCCATTCAACTTTATATGCACAGGCTCAGGTACTGCCATAATAGATTTTGTGCAGAAGGCTTTAAAAAACAGAGTAGGCTGCCATTAGGAAAAGGTAAATAAGTACCTGGGTGTGGGGGTTGTCTATGTGGTAAGGAACTGAGGGCTTTTTTTCATAAAGATAGGCTAATCCTTTAGTGCCTTCACACCACCTGCATTGGACTGCATAGGGCTGCATTGCTCATTGCAGGCCCAATGCAATAAAAGGCTGAAATCTATTGCATCCAGTAGGCTCAGTCCACACCAATTCACTGTGTTGGTGTGCATTGGGTGAAAATAGAGCAAGCGCTATCATAATGCAGAACAATATGCTGCAACACACTTTAAGGAAAGAAAAATAATGTATTTTGGCTCATGAACAAACAAGCCTGCACATCAATGCAGCTCTTTACAAAAATGCACATGCCTGCTGAATGTAAAGGAAGCAGTGTGAATCCAGCCCTAAATATTTTATTTACCACAATGCCAAATAAATATTGCTACTAACGGAACATATATAACTTAGGGTAATTATTACCAAATAACATTTAGACTGGATTACCATCAAATAACATATTAGACAAAGTAACAGTTTCTCCTGAGTTTGTCAATGTCTTAATGTTACAATTTAAAACAAAATTCACTATGAGCATGGCCATTTTAAAAGATTGCCTCCAATGCTCAGACATAGAGAGCTTAATTCAGCTCTTTGCTTCAGAATAGAAATTTCAACATTGTTTCAACCAGTATTATGAAACTGGCCTCGTTACACACTCACAGTGTATTGTTTTGTTCTAAGTGTACAACTAGGTAATATGTTGTAATATAAAAAATAAAATACAATAACACAGCAGCAAATGACACAACATACAGAGTAAGTAGAAACATTAAGAAAAGAGGAAAGTCCCCACAACTTTAAAATGTCAAATAACAAAAATATACGTAAGCAGTGCAGCTCAGAGGTTGGGAGTAACCAAAATACTTTAATAAACAGGAGGACATGTTATCTTTAAGTAAGCTTTTTATATACAAAATAAAACAACATCAGTCAAAACCAGGTTTAATGGCTTATGATCATTGTGTGTTGTGTAGAGGCTCTATCTTCTAAAGTACAGTGGTAGGCGCAGGCTAAAATGTTTTATGGTCTACATCACATAAATGAAGCAGACTTTACCAGAGGGAGACAAGATGAGACTGGTACTTAGCAACCCAACACTAAAGGACTAAATGTTTAAACAGAATAACCACTTCAAAATATTTTCACACAGACATGCCACTGCTTTGATCTAGATCCCTTTGATAGTAGAGTGAGCATATTGGAGAAAAAATTATGCTTATTATGAAATTTGTAACTATCTGAAAATAGAAATAAAGTGGAACTCAAGGAATTATCTTTTATGGATACTTACAGAGGGCCCCTGGGAATACTAAAAATCATTTTATTAGTCAGCGCTACATACAGTCAGTGCTGGTCCTTTCTGAGCATGGCTTCTTCTCTGCAGATTGAGCACAGGGAGTCACTCACTGGACACAGTGTCCATTCAGAGAACACCTTGTATTTTTTCAATTAATACAAGGCATTTTCTGATTGGACAAAGTGGAGAGGAGAGCCAGTGTTCTCTGAATGGCGGTGATGTCCAGCATGTGACTCCCTGTGCTCAGTGTGCTGAAGGGATGCTGCTGAAACCGCACTCTGAAAAGACTAGGGGGTCTATTCACTAAGCTTCACTATTGCCCATTGGAATGCATTGCTAGATTCCTATTGTCTATTTCAATTTGCAATAGCCAATAGTAAACTAGCATTGTACCCGCCCTCTGCTGCAGTTCTCCATCAAGTACATCTCCCGAACGTGACCGAGCGGCTCTGTCGAGCCGAACGCATATGCCTCGGCTGGGCGGAGCCGTGTCAGAATAGAAAAAAAAAAGAGAAAGCAGTGTTTCTCTCCAGGGTGGCCGGGAGCGGGAGGCTCCCAGAGCGCCCAGGAGAATTTTTTTTTCTTTTTTTTTTGTAGTGTGGGACCGAGCAGAACAGCCGAGCCGAATGCCGCTCAGCGGCATTTGGCTATTCACTCACTGCTGTTCGGTATCTATAAGAATAGGCCAAACAGCAGTGAGTAGCCTGCCAGAGGTTCGGCTCTGCCGATCCAGATGTTGGATCGGCTGAGTTGAACTCCTTCTGCACTTCGGATCAGCCAAACATGCTGAGCATGTTCGGCCGACCCGAAGCCACGCGAAGCAAGCCGATGTACTGCCTACGGCAGCTTAGTGAATAGACCCTTAGATCAAACTATATGTAGCACTGAGTAATAAAGTAATTTGTATTCCTAGCAGCCCTTTGGATATCAGATATGGATACTTACATTAATCCAAGCTGGACCATGTAAGTATCCATAAAAGTTAATTCCTAGGGTTCAACTTTAACAAAATTATTAAAAAAGAAAACATAAGTGGCTGTGTAGCAAGCCAGATGTCCACCATGACTAGCATCTGACAGTTTTTGAGTAGACAGATCTGCACTGGCTGTTTGGGGCCCATACAGGTTCAATTTCCAATGGCCTCACTCTATATTAAAAATCCCCATTACGTCAATGTAAAAACTCAGAAAAGCACTAGAACAGGAAAAAAGCCTTCAAGGTTTCTTATTTTCGATTTATAATGGTTGAAGTAAACTCAAAACATTAAGATGGATACTGACAAGTAATTATCTTAAACATGTCTGTGGGCTATTTTATGATGTACATCATATTTTATGATGATATCATATCAGAATTTTTACAGCGCAAGTAAGGATTATTTTTTCCACATCAGTTCTCTGAATTTCTTACCTGTCTGTACCCTACCATAATCATTCGGACCAATACTATGTTGATGTGAACCCCCAGAGATTCATCGTGGTAAATTTCATCTACCTGTAACAAAAAATGCATGCATTTCTGAAAAAAGCAATATCATAATATAAGCTGACATAATCAAATACAAAATATAAATTACATTATATTTATTCTTATTGATCATAAATTAATAGTACTTATAGGGAAGTTTTGAAACCAGCTTCTCTGGAAATATATACAAAAATTGGTGAGCATTCTGGTTCAACAAAGGCCGTGTGTTTCCTTTAAACATCCCGAGGGTCGGTCATTCACTTACAGGCCTGCCATACACAACATACACCTAAGAGTCCCTTCCGAAGAAGTTATTTGCATATATTTTATACTTATATAGCTGTAATGCTCATTTCTTTGTAATAATGAGAAAAAAGTAAAAAAATAATGATGATAAATAATACATAAACAGTACATAACTAATAACATAAATAGATTCAATTTAAGTACCTTTAATAAATCTAAGGCCTCTCACAGTGCCCCCAGACTCTTGTAGGGATTCTCAG